>NC_050183.1:965890-1265890 GCF_008315115.2 Sander lucioperca
AATCCTTCAGACCATTGATGTATACAGTATGAGTGAGTAAGTAGGTTTCCAAAGGTTCATAAGAGATGTTTTTGACCCTTTAAATTTTACATTTTCTTAAAAAATGTATGTTATTGTTTTAATTGTTGTCAGGGTGGAAAATCATGTAAAACAACATTTAGTTGTGGGTCACTGTTGTGAATGTTACAAAACTCTGAACAAATTCTTTGTTTTAATTGATAACATATATTTGTATCATAAATTGTTACTCTGTTTTCCTTTCTTAAGATTTATCTGCGTGAACCTACTTTGAACAATTCCTCCTTTCCTATGGAGCCTCTTTCTTCTCTATCTACTTTCACGTCATCTAAGTCAATCGAGCAATTGTGTAAGTGTACGATATGGATATATCCTTGCGTGTCTCGACATTAAACCTTGGAACATTGTGAACTGAACCTTGCTGTGTCGCTTTGTTCTCCGAGCTCATAACTGCTTTCAGAATTAACTCACAGAGGTCACCAAACAATCGTGATCGGCAGTGGCTTAACTACCCAGTGTCAGAGGGGTATGCAGCGACAATTTTGGCGGGAAAAAAAAGTGCCGGACATCATCATGTATGGGCTTGGCAACCAAATTGTGACAATTGGCAACCTAATCATCACCCCTGCACTATTTCTTCCCCCAAAAAGGACACAGTGAATAGGTTGGTCAACAGAACTTCAAACCATACTGGACATTTAGTGTTGTGTGGTCTAATAGAACTCCTACCTGATGTCATCACTGGTCTCATCTCTACGTGATGTCATCACTGGTCTCATCTCTACGTGATGTCATCACTGGTCTCATCTCTACGTGATGTCATCACTGGTCTCATCTCTATGTGATGCCATCGCCGACCTCATGTCTGTCTCATTCACTCCTTGCCTGTGTTCTTCTCCACTAAGACATATTGTCAAACAAACATTATGTAATAGATTTTTCATTAGTTTTTCCATATCAATAATATTAAGAAATGAATCTGTTGGTATCAAGTGGCTCCCCCTACACTTCCACCTAATGTTAGACCTACCTGTTGCCTCCCCCTGTCTTTCCTGATCCACCATCCTCACACCTGAATGAAATGAACTCACTGTTAAATATAGCAGCCTAAATTCAATTCTTAAATCAGCCTAGTGATGGCATCAGATAAGACAACTATTATGCAGTAAGGTTGTGCTGCTATTGAAATTACATTCACATTTTGTATTTTAAATATCTTTCATATCATATCATATTTCTTTATTTTTCTTCTTGTCATTTATTGTGCATGCTACCTTATATTTACCAGTTGTTATTTGACCTTAAGAAAATTGAGATATGTCATACATGGGATTGGTACCAGGGTTTAACCAAAATCTAAATGTAGCTATCAGCAACACTGGTTTGCATTAAGTTAGCAAACACTAGCCAGTCTGTTAACATGAATATTTGCAAGCCTCCAAGTTTGGTAGCAAATATATGCATGATTCCATGGTAAACCAGAGTTATAGCATTAGTTATGTTTTCCAGATTATTGTCATTTATTGTACATTCTACCTTATATTTATCAGTTTTCAGCTCAGCAACCTTGGTTTTGCATATTCTAAGCTAACCGTAAACCCCCATTTGGCTGCTACATTCCCAGTGTTAGCAAACGCTAGCTAATCTGTTAACATGAATATTTGCAATTCTCCAAGCACAGACGTCACACTTTAATCCTACCTGTTGCCTCTCACCATCCACTTATTTAACTGCTGTCACATCCCTTGACATGTCATCTCCTTTTCCCTCTTTCTTTTTCTATTTTTAGCCTCAACAGCTAGCTGTTTTGCTTTGCTCTTTTTCCATAGACGGCAACTTACTACTCGTACGCTCGTACCTGCTCACTCAGCGCTCATAGCGCCCACCCACTCCCCCCCTCCCTCTTCTATGTCAACATTCTATGATGGAATCTTATGAGACAGGGCGCCTAATCTAGCCTGTTAGTCCTCTAAAATGTTATATAATAACATTGAGGAAATGCAGAAATGATTTAGAAACGTACAACAGCAGTTTTTTTTTTTTTTTACCATCGCTTTGGGCCCCCCATGGTGCTGCACCCCTATGCGCCGCATATAGTGCATACCCACTTTTTGCGCCACTGGTGATCGGATAGTTTCATAACAGTCACTGAAGCCCTTAATTCAAAACGAGACTAATTAAAAAACAATCAAATGTTAACCAATAAAATTAAAAACTCAGGGATGGAGCCTTAACTATTAAATTATCCCGAGGCTGTAGGAACCGTGGTAGCAAAGCTACGCGGTTCACACAGCAGGGCTGTGGAACCCTATTGTTTTCGTAAGGATTATTCTGCCCTACAAAGGCAAAAGACCTTAACTCGCCAGAGTGTGAAACTGAGAAAAATGACTTTAAAGTTATCTTAATGTCCTGACAATTGAGTCATAGGTATACTATTGTAATTAATATAATATATATAATATCGACAAAAAAATTTTGAACTCAAATTTCACCTTTGACCCTTTTTTAGGAAGTTACTGTATTCTGCCTTAGCATTGCCCACAAAATGACAATCGGTCATACCAATGACAAACTAAGATAAACAGTTAGACTACAAACCGACAGCTTTTGCTTTAGCTTGTTTGTCAAAATTCGCTATTTAGAGTAGAGTAGAGCTGTGTTTGTATAAACAGCGCGGTGGACGAGAGTGGACTGCGCCCAGAGATTGAAATATGTGGCTTCCTACATGTGTATGCCTGTAGACAGGTGAGTGGGTATTAATACGTATTTACTTTTAGGTTTTCTTGTAGCCTACTTAGTAACGAGCGTAGCGGTATCTTTCCCAGTCAGGTACATGTGCTGCGTGTCAGCGTCGTCTTCTGCTGTGTGTGTGTGTGTGCGTGTGTGTGTGTGTGTGTGTGTGTGTGTGTGTGTAGCGCGGGCATTGCATTTACAGAGTACCTTAACTCAATTTGAGCATTCTGAAGCGCCATGAAACGGAAACGGACCTCAGGCGCAACAATTGACCCACTTCCACCACTAGGTGGCGCTATAGCAGAAGAAAAAAAACGAGTTTGGCCCTATAACTCCCACACTGTACATTGCACATTCAAAAACCATATATCCTCGTGTTCCCTGGATCCAACTGAATCTCCTGATGTAGGCCATGCCCATTTCCACCTGTACTTTTATGTGTGAAAAATCGCGATTTATTGAAAACCTACTTTGCAGAACTCCTCCTAGACCGTGCGACCAATCTACACGAAACTTGGCACGTAGCATCTCCAGACCGACCTGACAAAAAGTTATCAAAAGAATTTTTATAGGATAAAAATTGCGCATATTACGCACAAACAAATCTGTGTAGCTAACTATGAAAACACCAACTTTGCCATATCTCAACCAAAATAAACGCTATCAACGCAAAACTTTAGATTCTTGTTTGCCAGGACCCTCTGGAGGTTCCCCACACATTTTACGAAAATTGGCCACTAGGGGGAGCTACAAGTACAAAAAGTTTCTATCTCATAAACGGCTCATCCGATTTTTACAAAATTTGGAGGGTACCATCTTAGGCCACTCCTGAGGCCACCTCTACAGTGGGGTACTGATTGGTCAAAGTGGGCGTGGCCTATGGGACCCACGTTTGGATTCACCACTTACACTAATGTGAGCAACTTCAAATTTACAGGGTAGATGTAAAATGGGTCATGAACCTCACCTACCAAAACTTACACATGTGGACCACTAGGTGGCGCTATAATTATGCCAAACGTGTTTTTGCCTATAACTCCCACATTACACATCGCACATTAGAATACCTTACATCCAAATGTTCCTTGAATCAAGCTGAATCACATGATATAGGCCCCGCCTGTTTCCGCTAATAATTTCCAACTCTTTCAAACTCCTAAGGTCCTAGGCCATGCGACTGATCTGCACGAAACCTGGTAGCTAGCATTTCCAGATGGACCTGACCAAAAGTTATCAAAAGAATTTAGCTATGTTAAAGTATGCACATTTTAAGACCAAACTAATTTTCCTAGCTAGCTACCAAACACAAACTTTATCATATCTCGGCCACATTAAATGCTATCAGCGAAAAACTTGAGATTGTTCTTCATCATACCACTACGATGCTCTGTACCAAATTTGGCGAAGATTGACCATTAGGGGGCGCTATAATCAACGTTTATTTGTTTTGGCCAATAACTCAATGCATTTAAATGGGAAAGTTGTGATTGCAATATCTCTGCCACAGTAAATGCTATCAACAAGAAACTTGTGATGCTCATTCGGCATGCCACTCCGAGGCTCTGTACCAAATTTGGCGAAGATCAGCCATTAGGGGGCGCTGTAGCCAACGTAGACCATTTTTGGCCCTTGTACTCAATCAATGTTAATGGGATATTTGCAACGGCAATGTACCGCAGACCTTGCGGCTCACACCTCTCGATATTTCCTGACGTTTGCCTCCCCACCGTTACGCTTTGGGTCCCGCTTTGGGTCCCGCTTTTGTGCGCTCCCTGGGTCGTCGGGGGCGACTCGCGTCCGGGGCGACTGCCGCCGGGAGGCTTGGACCCCGTTATAACTGCTTGCAGTTCTAGTTAGACCTTGAGATCACTGGACTCAACGTATAAATAAAGGTGGGAACACGCATTATGACCGTTGAGCCGATTATGAATTATTATTATGATTATGTTTTGGGTGTGCTGACTGATTGGACCATGTTGGACTGCATGTGTTCTAGTCTGGGTCAGTTGGTGTTAACAGTCAGCAGACTAAATCATGGTGTGTGATATGTAAAGATTCTAATTTTAAGTCTTGAAGATGTCAAGACATCCAGTCACTTCCAGCTTTTCTCATGAAGATTTTTTTAAACATGTGCATGTTCAAAACTATTTTTTTTTCCACTTACTTATTTATTTTAACAGCTTTTTTCTGCAACTATGAATGTTGGAGGTAAAAACCAGACTGGCAGATGTGCAATATATTTAATAAAAGACCTGTAACAGCCAACATAGGCATTCTTGGCATGTAATTGTGCCTAGGCAATACCTCACTAATCACAGATTACATAAATAGTCTGTCACCAGTCTGTCACATATGTGCTTCTTGCTCTATATCATGTTACTTAAAGAAAAACAGAACCATAGAATCAGTAACATACTTTGCTGATAGTAATCTGCATGGAAATTACTTTGAGGTCAGCAATGTGGGCTGTACCCTAACCCCCTCCTCCCCCACTCCTCTCCTACATTTAAAATTACCTTACATTTTATTGTAACGTTCTCTCCCATATTTCTCCCCTCTCATCCATCTCCTGTTTGATTGAGATCACTGGTATTTCTGAAGCAGCCATCAGGAATGCAGCTATGTAAGTCTCTGATTAGATTACATTCCCTGTCTTTTTAAGAAGAGGGAGATTTATGCCTTTTCATTATTAAGGAGAAAGCATTTAATCAATAATTATTGGAGGGAGAATTTATGACAGGCACAGTGGTTAAAAATCTTTTGGGCCAATGTTATTAACTGTGACAAGGCCTATGGCTGCTTAGGGCTTGGATCTGGGCCCACCGTGTGAAGACAGGCAGTGGAGAAGCAATCACTCAGTCTGCCTGGGAGGATGGAGGCCTGCAATCTCTGCCAGCTGCTGACAAGAAAGACACAAGACACTCGTGCCACCTTAAATCTCAAATGAGATTCAAGCATGTGGGAAAAGCCTGTTTTATAAAAAGGAAGACAAACACATGCAGATATGCACACTAACACACACCCATGCCTCCTCTTACATGTCTAACTACTTGTTGCTTCACTCAACAGCAGAAAGCTGTGATGCTGCCAAGTGTGAGCTTGTCCCTGAAATGATCACAGGCAGCCAGAAACTCCCTGAAGAAACAACTTGGTAAAATTCAAGGCGAACAAGTTCACTCATCACTGCCAATTTCCCATCTACTACCTTGTGTGTATTTGTCTGAGTAGCACAGCTTGCTTGTTTGATTTTTTTTTATTCCTCACAAACAACAAATTATGTTTGGGCATTCCCAGGGGCCTTACTTACTTCCCCTCTTCCTTCTGTAAAGTTTTATTTGATTGATTTTTAGCAATTCCGTCTTGCAAATCCACCATCTCTATCATGCTTGGCGTACTGCGTTGATGTCCGCCCTTACTGTCGAAACTGTCTCAGCTATGAGATGGATGAATGAAGAAGGGGTTGAAGGGATAGGGAAAAATAAAATCTCTGATAGGGAAGGGAGGGAAGCCAGTCCTGTAAGAGGCTTAAGAGCCTCCTGGAAGCGGTCGTTTGGCTTGGGACCGAGTGCTGTTGTGGAATTGAGTTGCTCCTTTATCTGCTTTCGGCTTTGTGATTCCAGGCAAAAGTCTGACCACCGCTGCTCTGCTTGGTTGGCTGTGGCACATACACACAAGGTAAGCACGTACACACATCCACAGGCTTAAGTCCTTCTCTACACACGGCTGACTCCATCTTTAATTTCTCAGTTTGAAGTTTTTAGTTTCTGTTTGGAAGCAACAACAGCGGGGAACATCAAACAGACTGAATTTGGTCATTTCTCGGAATTGGGGATGATGTTTTTACATCACAAACCAGTTTTCTACGTTTCTAATGTTCATCCTCATGGCTTAGATTACTGTTGTGTTCACTGGTGTGGCAGGTCCAATACATAACCCCGATTCCTTCATAACAGCAGTGAGGGCACAGGTTTGATTTGTACAAAAGCCAACATGTTCAGCAATCATGAAAGTAGCGATGGTTTAAAGTTACGTTTTTCCTGATAAGCCTTTGCCAGAGAAAAAAAGGACAGAGCAGGGTTTTATTTAATTTATAGGCTATGAATATTTTTTTAAAACTACAATGATTACATTTACACCTTGTTGTACAAATGTTAAAGTCCAATACATTGCAAATTTGACTTCAGGTAGTATAAAACATGTAATATGCTGTAGGTGTGTCAGCAATGTTAGTGAGGGCAGGCAGACCGTTCTCAGTACAGAAACAGTCTGACATCTGCTCATGTGACAGCTACTGTTATACCTACTGCGCTAAAACAAAGTTTAGTACATTAGTACCCCACTTCATTGGAAATTTATTTTCCAAAAATGTTAGATCGTCATTTAAGGGATGAGTAATCTACACGAGTGGATGCTGAAAGACACCAAAGAACATATGATACAACAGGCGCCACCAGTAGAATGCTGTATTGGACTGTCAGAAAAGAGAAAAATTTATAAACATTAAATAGTAATTCTGTCATAATACAAGCATAATACTCTAGCATCATATTTACAGACACACCCTCAATAAAGTATACAGTTGAGTTAAAGTAAAAGGGGCAGAATTTCATTTTACAAAGAAAATGTAATTGCTTCATTATTTCTTGACACCTGTGAAGTCTTACTGTATCTCAATTTAAGATTTTAACACTGATTTGTAAATAAATTCTACAATCCACATTAGATTAGAAGCAACAGGTAATAACTGACTTGTACAGATGGATTTCTTTTGCATTGCAGGGCAGATACAAAACAAGATAAGCAGGTCACAAAAAGAGACTGAGATAAAAGAGAAACTATATAATTTCATGGTTTATGAATTTAACAGATGAAAAGTTGTGTTTCTAATTCAGTCCAGACAGCCTGACTGTTACACAGGTACCCAGCAGACAGAATCCAAGGTCAAGTAGATTTGTATTCTGGTCATGCATGCTTGAATAAAATGTTAATTTTACCCAAACCTGCAAAAATGCTCAATGACATTAAGCCAAATTATGCACTTATCCTATCATTTTTGACGTCTCTGCTCGGTGTTTAACTTTGAATGACAACTTTAAAATGACTTTCATCATTTTTTTTTGTGAAAAATCATCAATTACAGAGCAGTCACCTGCCTGTGCTTCCTCAGGACAAAATGACAGTACACACACAGTGAGCTCGCCCATCAGGTACAAAAGACAGTTATTTTTACTCCTGTGAACATCCGTGTTTAATCAAGCATCGACAGAACAAAGATCCCACGCTTACGTTCAAAGCTCTACTTCTTCTTTAGATCCTCACTGATAAACCCAGGTCCAGTTTCCATGGTGTCAGGCTCTGTTTATATAGTTTTTTCCTGGATAAATGTCAACCCATGACCTTTGTTGAAGTAATTTACTCTCCACAGAAGGCCGATGCAGCGCCTGCCTTTGTGCGATTGTGTTCACTGGTGAGGTGGTCTTTTACTGCTATAATCCTTTACATTTCTCACCTTACCAGAACATGCTTGTAATCAAACACAACCACATACACTATGGGCCCTATCTTGTACCCAGCGCAATTGACTTTGTACAGCGATGCATGTATCATTCCTATTTTGCACCCGACGCACAGCGGACTTTTCCCTCAACAGACTCACGTTGGTAAATTAGGGAATGAGTTTGCGCTCCCGGGGGCGGTTCAGCGAAAAGAGGAGGTGTGTTCAGGTGCAAACGTTCCCTGGTGCTATTTTGCAGTTTCAGAAAACAATTCCGCCACAGACCAGGAAAAACCTAGTCTAAAGTCAGTGGCGTGTTATTCAGATGCTATTTTAGGGGTGCATGCTTGGCCATAATGTAGCGTGTGCACAATGCGCATACACTTTGCTTCTCTCATCTACACGGACACAGCAGTTCCCATTTTTGCAAACCATACATAATGGAAGGAAAAATATTACTGAAAATGCGCTTCAGGTGTTTGGATAGGTCAGGAGGCACTTTACAGTACAGTCCTCAAAAAGTCGCAGCATTCTTCGTGGCTTGTTGTGTTTTACACAACATTTCCATGAGTCATGGATTTGTTGATGACATAAATGAGGAAATATTAAGAGGACTTAAGGAGACGTGATGTTGAACTACGGCAGGATTGGACACTTGAGGGTCCGGGAGTAGCAATGTGCGATGTGCTCCTGGTGGAGCGGGTGGACGGAAATGGAGTGGGGGGAGGAGGAAGGGGCACAACAGGAGCAGGCGGTGCGTTTGGAGGCCCACGCTCCATGGCTGCAGCAATCCTCTCCAGACTTGAGGAGATGCCCCCGAGAGGCCGCAGCAACATCGCCATCCGGTCAAGACAGGCATTTATTACTTTGCCGCATTCCGGACAGCTCCCGCTGGCGTGCGCCAGGCAAATCCGCCGTCATAATAGCAATCCGCCATGGAACAAGCGCACCTGTTCTTAAAGTGGCCATATTATGCTCAATTTCAGGTTCATAATTGTAATTTGAGATTGTATCAGAATAGGTTTACATGGTTTCATTTTCAAAAAACACCATATTCTTGTTGTACTGCACATTGCTGCAGCTCCTCTTTTCACCCTGTGTCAGGTCTCTGTTTTAGCTACAGAGTGAGACCTCTCAACTTCTGTAACATCTCTGTTGTCAGTCGCACATGCGTAGTAGCTAAGTAAGGATTACATGAGCTAGTTACCGGTTTCTCCAACTTCGGCCTGTACAAGGCAGGATTACCTGGGAGAATTCTTCTGAACGAGGGCGCACTTCCAACTTTGCGTGGAATACCTACAGAACAGGGACATGTAAGTAGTTCTATACAATTTATTTTGTAGATTAGGGTGAATTTGTGCGTGTTGTAGCAGTGTTTTGCCATTGAGAACATGCTAGCGCTAGCATGCTAACGGTTAGCCCCCTAGGCCCTTCGTTTCGGCTAGTGATGTAGAAAGCCCTACTGATTTTGAACAGCTCACCCGGAGACTGAAGGCAGGACACATTCAGAAACCCGTATCTCACTCAAAACAGCATGGATGGGTTTTTTTTCAAAGTTTGTATGCGTGTGGAAGCACCAGAGACACAAAATAACACCCCCAAATCCAAGAAAAAGTGTTTTTTTTTTCATAATATGGGCACTTTAAAGGGAATGTGAGATGACGCTCTGATTGGTTTATTGCACGTTACGCCCAAACCACACCTAGCTACTTCAGACCAACCCATTTTAGATTTGCGTTGGGCGCAAGACTCATTTATCCCGCCGGTATAATAGCAACAGCACCCGAGATCCGCCCACAAAGCTACTTGCGTTTCGCGTTTGATACTTGAGTTTCAGATCGTTAAAATAGGGCCCTATAGCATTTTTGTGTTGACGAAACTAAATTCTTGGAAAAATATTCAGAACTAAAAAAAAGTACTTAACAAATCTTATCTTCAAATTAGTTTATTTTTCAGAATTGAACCATGTCACTATAATTTCCCTTTCAAAGTAGGCCTTTTAGCCATTTATTATCTCTCAAGCTGTCAAGTCAGTTGTTATTAAAATGAGCAAACAGATTCAGTTTGTGTTTAGAGATATCTAAAAAGTGTGTAAAGAAATAAAAAAGTTAAATTAAATTAAAATAGTCTACCTCCTTCCCTCCCTTGCCAAGTTTCCATTCAACTTTTGCGTGAGTTTTAAACAAATTTCCAATTAGCTAAATGAAATGCTAATTGATGCATGTTCTCATCCACTACTGTGATGCCAATATTAGGAGTTGAACACATTGAGTCAAGTCCGTTTCCATTTCCTTTGTCGCTCTTTGCTTTTATTGATACACCGACTTTTCCACCTCAGCAGCGCATAAAAACCTTTTTCAGTTTTCACTCAGGTGTTTTCATGTACAAATTGAAAATGCACATAAAAGCATGTGAATGGAAATGTACTGACGATTTCCCCCCACTATTCCCTCTTCTAGCATTTATTTTCTGATTTCATCTGATCTTGCTCTCCACAGTGACCTACAGTAAAGACATACCTAATAAGCCTCAATTTGATTGCCAATGTTACATATAGACCACATACTGTGCATTTGGAGTGAAAGGAGATAGGGTTAAGCTTAGATGTAGGGCTCCAGATACACCAACAATACCCAGCTTGTGTTTGGTTTTTCATAATTCCCCATTAGTTTGTAGACAGGAAAATGGACTACTCAAGTTTAGATTTAATGGTTTAATGATTTAATGGCACCGCATGCGTGCTCTGAGGCTAATCTAATTGTAGGATGGTGTCACAAAAAGCCTTAAAAAATACAGTTATCCTAACAATGTATATTCATCTATTACTGGGAAGCTTTTTAAATAAAGACTTGGGCAATGTATGCACCAGAAAGGATGCAACACACTGGATAATCTGCAGATAAAATAAGGTCATTTGAATGATGTGTGAATAAAGAGAACTACAGTAGTGTGAGCTTGGGCACTCAAAACACACACAAAATCCTATCTTATTTAAGTATTAAATGGTTATAAGCCTACTTCTCTAAAGACTAGGCTACGACATGGCATTGTAGTACAGCATATCCTCCATGTTCTCCTGTAGAAGCATGGCGGGAGGCCCAGCGGAGGGTTACATGGTTGGTTTGGCTCTCGATGTCGCCACCTGTTTAGGAAGCCAAGGCTTCAGTCAAATGAGGATCTGAGTGAGCAGAGCGTTGGGAATGAGCAGCATTTGACCGAAGCACCCTTCACGCTAAAATCACATCAGGTGAGAGGCACTCAGACACATACTCACTTGTGTAGACATTTGTCGATGAATGTGCTTATACAGTAAAGCATGATTGCCTCTTTCCCAGTGGACATGTGGGTCTTTTTTAATTGATGGAAAGAAGCCCTCTATGTTTATTAATCACGTTTTTTCTATGCATTTGAATTTGTTGGTGTTGAATTTGTTGCTCTTATCCAGAGCAGTGTTTGTGGGGGTTGGTGTCTTGCTTAAGACATTTAAGTTGATGAACACATTGGTCACACCTGTGTCCCTCTTTTTACATTAAGACTGCTACCTAACTTATCATTTACAGCAATGTTGAAAATACACTTCCAAAACTTGGTTGCCCACTCAAGGATTAGCTGGCTTTATCAGCTACTTCTCCAAACTGGCGGCGTGCTAACTCATCTACTATAGGTAATGCACTGACTATCAATAAGTGCCTGATATAACCCCACTTGATGAAATCCAAACTATCCATTTGTTTACAACTGTTCAAAACACCTTTCACCTACAGTCTCCATGCTGCCCACATCACAATTCACAATGATTTCAAAACATTGCACATTTGAGGTAAAAACTGAAATAAACTGACAACATAAAAAAACTTAAGAAACTTTACAGCAGTGTACAAAGCCAGGACTTTTTTAAGCATTCTATATCTTTCTTGCTTTGTATGTAACTAAGGGCTGTCGCCATTGGGTTAATCCCTTCGCGCATGCGCAGTCATGAAGATTTTCTTTCCCGCCCTAGAGCTCAGCACGGGCTTCAACTATGTCCGCAAATACTGTATATTACAGAAGCGGAATAGTTGCTCTGCTCCCAGTTTTTCTTCAGCGCTAGCAGAATGAAGACTTCTACCTCCAGCGGTGTTCGCCTCTGTACCGGCTGCCGGACTGCCTATATCCTGCCGTTGGATCTACACCCCTGCTGTGAGTCCTGCCTCGGTCCCGTTCACGCCAGGATGGCGCTCACCCCTCAGGCCTCTTGCCCATTCTGCGCCCGCCTGCCATCTAAAGACGCATTTCTGGTCCAGGTCGACGGTGAAGGGGATGGCAGCTGGGCAGACAGGCGGGATGACACCCTGGATCCACTGGGAGAGGACTCCTTCGCCGGGCACGAGTCCGATGACTCGATTCCCCCAGAAGAGGGTTCTCTCCTCGGTTTTCCCTCCTCCCCGCTGGGAGGACTGGACCTTGAGGTGGGTGATGACGCCCTCCCTCTACGGAACGGCCAGGGGCATCGCCTCGGCGATCTTCCCCTCTGCCACAAGCAGCTCCACTCTCCACCGCTAAGGCTCTCTTCTTGGATCTGCCAGACATTAGCAAGAAGGCAGCGGACCTTAGAGGCATAGCGATGCTGGCTGAACTTCCAGCCCCTGCTCACGGCCTCCTGAGTGGGGATATGTATGTCCAAGAGCCGCCGTCCAAACGAGCTCCACTGTGGCCGCGCTTTTCCGAGTTTCAACCAATTGTGGAGGAGGCGTTTTCCCAGCCCGGGAAGCTGAAGGCTACAGTTTCCCACTACGCACCTTGAAGCCGGGTTCACGGCGACACAGAGTCAGGCTTTCTTTCGGTCCCGCCTCTGGAGCAGAGCCTGGCGTCCATCTTGCTTCCGAAGGCCACCTTCTTCGGCCACCGGAAGCCCACATCTCCGTCCCTCCGGGACCAAGTCTGTGCTCAGGTTACTGACCGCTCGCACCAATGTGCAGCCTAGGGCCTCGCGGCACAAAATAACATTGCCTTGCTAGCCTCTGCTGTTTCCGCCATGGCCACCACACCGGGGGCGCTTCCCCCACAGCTAGCCATGGAGATTGGCAAGGCTATGTCCGCCGTCCTCACCCTGACGACGGCATCCACAGTGGCGTTGTCTTGGATAATGGCGTGGCAGACTATGGCCCAATGCAATATCTGGCTCCACATGTCACAGCTACCCGCGGAAGTCCGACGTGAGCTCCTGGATGGCCCCATAGCCCCGATGGGCTATTTGGGCCCCGCCTACAGACAGCCACGTCCTATATGCATCAAGCGGCCGAGGAGGCGGGGAGACTACGGAGGCTTGGTTCATGGACAGCGGCACCCCCGCCACAGCGCCAGCACCACGACAACCGCCCTAAGAGGAGACCCTCAGGCAGGAGATCACCCAGGCTTACAGCACGGAGGGGGCGGGGCCCCCTCAGGGCATCCGAGCACATTCTACAAGAGCGTGTCATATAATGTAAAACAAGTGGAGCAGTGTGATTTGTTGATTGATATAGCGATTTTTGCCTTAAAACTTTTATATTGATTGCTATGATTTTCCCTATTGTTTGCTGTGATGTTGCTGTGGATTAACTTTTATATTGATTGCTGTGATTTTCCCTTATTGTTTGCAGTGATGTTACTGTGGATTATTGTGTCGGACAATTGATCGAATTAAATTGCTTCCCTCTTTCACAAACTGCAACAACAAACACTAGTTGACACACGTGTAGAACCCCGTTCACATCAGCAATCTAATTTGCCTGTTGCTCAGACCACTCCCCATAAAAGGATGTTATATCCCTTACCGAGACAGAGAGAGAAAACGCTCTGGATGGATGGACGTGCCGGTTGCTGCAGCGGACTGGTTTGCTGATCTTCTCTTCCCTCGGTGTTGCTGCTGACTGGATCTCCTGTGCCCTGGTGGAGCCAACTCCCAGACCCTGCAGTGTCAACGCTCACAAACTCCGACTTAAGGGAAGTGGTCCTTTTCCTCCACACTGATGCGTGTGTGTTTTTAGCATTTGAGCTAAAGGAGTAGTTTTTAGTTGTTGTTCGTTTTCTGTGAAGGTGCCAGATACAGGGGCCGACGGCGGAGCAGTGGGGACGGCAGTATTCGTTTATGAGCGCACATGAAGTATAGGAAAGGAAAGTTGTCACTCTAGACACCAGAGACTATTTTAAATTTGCCGGGCTACAAGCATGCTGCCCATTGATTTTACTATTTCTCCATTGACAGAAGCAGAGCGGCCCCACGGAATTCCTGGTTCTGGATTTCCGGATTGTAATAGGCAACTCGAAGCCCCGCTGAAGCAGACTTTCTGTGCTGGCGCCAAGGGAAACAAGGAGCTGACTCCAGGCTAGACTGGACTTGGGTATTGTTTAACCCTGGGGCAGAACATTGGACAATTCACAGATGTCTCAAATGACAAGAGCAGATGTCTGTTATTTTAAACAGAAAATAATAAAAATACTATTTTTATATTTTTATGTATGTATCCTTCCCTCTGTGCTGGTGTGGCTGGGAATCCGAATCTAAAATAACTTAAAGCAGCCATATTATGCTCATTTTCAGGTTCATAATTGTATTTTAAGGTTGTACCAGAATAGGTTTACATGGTTTAATTTTCAAAAAACACCATATTTGTGTTGTACTGCAGTGCTCTATCTCACTGCTGCAGATCCTCTTTTCAGCTGGTCTCTGTTTTAGCTACAGAGTGAGACCTCTTTTCTTCTTCTGTACTATCTTTGATTGCACTGCACATGCCCAGTAGCTCAGATGTAGATCATGTCAGCTAGCTAGCTCCATAGACAGTAAAAGAGAGGCTGTTTCTACAACTTTGGTCAGTTACAAGGCAGGACTAGCTGGGAGACTTCTAAATGAGGGCGCACATGTAAGTAGTTCTTTTGTAGATTATGGTGAACTTGTGTGTGTTGTAGCAGTGCTTTGCTATTGAGAACGAGGTAGTATGCTAGCGTTAGCATGCTAGCGTTAGCCATAGCGTTAGCATGCTAACGCTACGAGCTAATGGTTGCGGTTAGCCTGCTCGTTTCGGCTTGTGACGTCACAAGCCGTGCCGATTTTGAACAGCTCACCCAGAGACTGAAGGCAGGACACATTCAGAAACCGTATCTCACTCTAAACAGCATGGGTGGATTTTTTTCAAAGTTTGTATGTGTGTGGAAGCACCAGAGACACAACATAACACCCCAAATCCCAGAAAAAGTGATTTCTTCATAATATGGGCACTTTAAAATTAACAGACTTTCAATCTGTTACAAGCGCTGTCAGCGTATGCAGCCCTTTTCAGGGGCATGACAGTAGCTGACATCTGCGCAGCGGCCTCCTGGGCATTCCCATTCCCATTCATCCGAAGAGCAATAATATACAATAGTTTCGTTTAATTTTCGGAAAAAGCTACATTTTTATTGCCTACATTGCTTACAATATCATCTCTCAAAAAACTAAACATATTAAGTGCATTTAAGTGCCATATTACATTGTTTTTAAAGAAAACATTTTCTGAAATGCAATAACAACCTCAAACTAAGGCATACATAAACATTACCTTAAGTTGTGCAACTTAACTTTCAGAACTACAAGTTTCAACCTGAGACTCATCTGTATATAGGCCTTTATGTAAATATTAGTTATACTCAACCTATTTTCATTTATATATTTGATTACAATGCTACACAGCTCTGTTACACTTATGCTAGTAGATCATTGATCAGCTGTTTCTCCATGGAGAGAGACTGAGAGAAAATGGTGCGCAACAATCAGCTGTTTTTCCAAAGGAATAGTCAACAAGTCAGCTCTTTAGATCAAATTGTGGTCACCACTATGTATTTTCTTGTCTTTGACTTTGGTAGTTGTTGTGTTTGGTGTAGTTTCATCATCCATACGTGTGATCTGTGCTTTACTTTTGTCAGGTCCGCTTCGTGGAATGGATGATTAAGTTAGACTCGATGTTTTCTGTTGAGATGCTGAAGCACTGACGTTGTGCTATTATTGTGGTAAGCTAGTTCGAGTTTGCAGTAGACACACTGTACAGAGTTTTCGTTTTAATTACGTTTGAACTGATTCCAAACTTTGGACACTTTCTGTCATTTTCTCCAGCCTGTCTCTTCTCTTAGCCCCTTACGCTCTTTCTTCATTTTGTAATCAGTCTTCATGGCATGTGTCGCCAGCAGCATCAGCCCGGTGTGCGACAGTAATAATCCTCCGTGCGGAAACACCATGAGCGATACGTTGGTAACGTTAATTAAACGAAGCTTTGAGGCAAATCACTTTTGCATCGAGGATTTTTAGTAATCGAATTATTCGAGTTACTCGAGGAATCGTTTCAGCCCTACTTGAAAGTAATAACGAGTCGACATATTAATTATAGCAAGCTAACTGTTCGGCTGGACTGCACGGCAGCGCGAGCTTGCAAACAAATATCTTTGTTTTCAGGCTTCTTCCACACCCTCAGAGCGGGTGTTCTCAACAGCTGGGGACACAGTGAGTGTTGAGCGGGCGCGGCTCTTACCTGAAAGAGTTGACATGCTAAAAGAATTACACGAGAACTACTTAGTAGTAGTAGCAGTAGTAGTTTGATCTATGTTTGAGCTTGCCTGAGTGTGTGTGTGTTTGTTTTTCTTCAATGTTCACTGTCCATTGTTCATATGTTCATATTTTTAGGAAGGGGATAAAATGTTCATATGTGGGGTGGGGAGGGTGTTTGTATTGTGTTTAAATAAAATGTTTAAACTGAAAGTTGTGAGATTTTTTTTAACTGTAATCAAATTTTGTAGTTGTTACAACCAGGCGTTACAGCTTCAGAGTAAGGTACCGAAAAAAGTACCGTTGAATACCAAGACCGAACACCAGGCACTGGTACCGGTAATGATATTGGTTCAGATGCGAAAGGTACCCAACCCTAGTAAGCCCCCACACCAGAGACGGTTTAGAACCGAGACGCCCCAACTCAGAGTAGTTTCCTCTATCTGTGTCACCTGGGCTCCGCCATGGCCACGCCTCTTTAGGAGACTAGCGACAGGTCCGAGTGTATTGATTCCAACGGGAGAAATGAATGTGAAGCGATTATGAGCGATTCTTTTGCCCGATAGTCACCAAAGTATATATTGGACCCATTTTTCACAAGCCACATATCTCCAGAACATTCTGACACTAAAATGGCATCTTTCAGACGAGGAGAAAATTAACTTTGTTTGAGACATGTTTCTGTCTCAGGATCAAACTCTCACGAGATCTAGCAACACAGAGAAGCTAACGTCCGCTAACCTTCGTGAACGCCCTAACAAAACTAATCTCCGTGATGCTAGATATGTCTTTTAGCTGTGTAAATATCTAACGTTAGCAAAAGAACATTAATAAATTATTTAAATATAACTTTTCATCCAACCAAACTACGTTCACTACACGTTCAAAGGAGGCCACGCCCCTTTAGGAGACAGGAAGTGTGTACTGTTTCATACCATTGGTGCTGCTTGAAATACACTATCTTTAGTTTAAAGGATCTTTGACCACACTCCTCTAACGGTGTCTCTAAGGTTGGCGCTTATAAACAAAACAAATTATTGAATGACTCTGAGATTGAAATACGCCATATCAGTCCTCATCTGAACCTGTACCTTCATGACCTTCTCATTGGCAGTGGCTGGTCTCCTCACCTTGCCTACATAGGGCAATCAGAATCACAATTTATAGACCCTTGGCTCCACCTCTGCCTGTCAGTGACCCCATTTAATCGAGAAAGTCAAGAGGTCATTAAATCTCCTGCTGCTACAGTACCGGGGAGGCGGACATCAATGGGGAGGGACTCCCCAGACACCTATTTTCCCTTTAGCTGATTAAAAATGACACCATACCTTTTCATCATGCGCAGCTCTTCTAGGAGAGAGGGATTTGATTACTAGGTGTTAGGCCTGTTTAATATTGCTCAGTTAATATAATGTGAAGGGGAAAATCAGCTAGAGTAAGATAAATAAAAAGCCTTCCATCTCAATGAGTTAAATAACATTTGAAAAATGTAGCATCTGCTTTTAAAATTACTGCTGGAATGAAAGCAGAAGTAGAGCTTATTTGTTTTCTCAAGGCCTCTCTTTCTAGAATAAAACAATGCAGTGGTGAAATGATTCAGCAGTAAACACGCTGAAGAAATATTTCATTCAAAATGGATATGAAGTGTCATTATGACATTATATTATCTGCTATTTGAGAGGAGTTGGGTTGGTGTGATGTGGGTTGAACTTAAAGCTTCAGCTACCCAGAAAACTGCATGTTTTCTGCAACTCTCAGTTCTTCAATCAAACACGTGTCGAACTCAAGGCCCGCAGGCCAAATCCGGCCCCTCGCAAATTCTGATCCAGCCCGCATTTCAATATAGGTTCACAATAAATTTTGGCCCGCCTAGTTGTGCAGTATGCACCAAACCAAAAAGATGGGAAACTGTTTTTCAAACTGCAATTACGCAACACTCAAACCAGAATTTTTATTATATCATTAATGTTGTTTAGAAAATAAATAGTCCACAATATTTTATTAACATAAACAAATGTCCATTTTACCACTAAAATCAAACTTTATCAACGAAAAGAAAAAAGAAAGCTGACATCATCACATTACCACCAACCGAGTGGTGATTGACTGTGTTCTCTGGAATGTGCATCACAGCAACAAAGATGGTAAACCAAAGAAACTTGGGGCTTATAATTTTACATTTTTGAAGAAAAAAATACTTACTCACACACTTCAAGCAGGCTTGTATTCATCAAAAGGTGTTGCACATGTTTTAACTATGTTGTGACATTCAAGCCTTCAAATGCAACGGGGGAAATAAATACTCAAAATGTTGAGAAAAGACCAGGGTGCAGAGATGATTGTAGATGATTTTACTATTAGTCATCAGTAGAGGGCACTGTGAGCTTTTTGGTCAGTTCGCCCCACCTGCCCCCCCCCCCCCCCCCCCCCAACACAATCCTGCAAGTAGACCAGTCCCTGCCTGGTGTACTGTCTGTTGGCGTAGGAAATTTAAACAAAGAGGGTTAATATCAATCAGTGTGTGTGTAAACACACGCATAACTCACTTGAGTAATGAAGCGGCAGTGAGTCAGCCGTTTTCCTGTACGGGGATGTGTGTGTGTGTGTGTGTGTGTGTGTGTGTGTGTGTGTGTGTGTGTGTGTGTGTGTGTGTGTGTGTGTGTGTGTGTGTGTGTGTGTGTGAAGGGGTAATGCGAGAGACGAGGGTAGCCTACGATAAGAGTGTAGGCATGCTGTGTGCTGTACAAAGAAAGAAAGAGGAGACTGGCGAATGGCCTCAGACAGATTTGTAAGCAGAGTTGCTGGAACTGGGTTGGCTTACACAATCCCTCTATAAATAAATGTGTGAAGCTGAAGACAAAACAGCAATACTTTGCAGTCAAATTGTCTCATTTTTTTGGACCTTGAAGAAAAAAGCTTGCACTTTAAATCGAGGTACAGCTCAAACGTTTGGTTTGGGAAGGTCTTTCTCATCAGTGATCTCAACAGAAGTTTCATTATTGCTACATCTTAAAAAGTAGTGTGACTAATTATCAAACGGAAATTGGAAAAAAGCATTCAACATACTCTAGAAGGGATGTCCCCATCAGTTTTTTGGCCCCCTATCCCGATCCGATTTTTTAATTATTGAATATTTACAGATACCGAGTCCCGATCCGATACTTGTATTTGCTCAGATAATAGGGCTGCACACCGTTTTTTTGTTTACAGTAACAAATAAACTAAACTAAACTAAGTAAACAAAGTAACTAAAAGATGTCTTAAGTAATGCTGGGCGATATGACCAAAAATTTGTATCACGATATTTTTGTAAGATTCTGGCAGTTTCACAGTTAATCACGGTATTTTCTTTCTTTTGCAAGACTGGGCCTTTACATAGGTTTATAATAGCTTATTCTACTGTCAGAAGTACATAGAATATAAATATAAAAAACATTTAATGTCACCATGTTTACTAAAAGGGTTTGCTTGCTCCACAACATTATACAATAACGTTATATGAAGGAGAATGCATGAAACAGTTACAGAATCTAAACTATTTTTATTGAGCAAACTTGTAAAGTTTGCTCAATAAGTCAATCAGTTTTGCCTGTTAGTTTACATTACAAGGCTCGTAAACGTTGGCTGCGCTGTTTCTTACCTTGCTCTACATTGACTTTACTAGTTCCTGCTTCACCGTCACCACCTTTTTTTTTAAATATTTGTTTAGAAAATCTCTAAGGCCTCTATTTTGGAACAGCCGACGACTCCTCTCTTGAGCACACGTTGTTCTGCTGTATCTCTGGTCTTTCTTCATCCTCTATCGCTCTTCTCTGTTCTTGAATGTGGGGTAGCGAGCTGAGACTCTCCCAGCTTAACAGACTGTTTTGCTACCTGGCTAACTAGCAGCTATAATGTTACCCAGCATGCCATTCGGCGGTGTAAAATTTATAAATGTACAATTATTAGAGTTACAAATTGTTTATGTCACAGATTGTTGTGTGCCATGGTGTTTTACCCTGTTAAAGAGAGTTAGTTGTGGGTTATTAATTGTTGTGTTATAAAGTTACTACCATGACTGAAAAGGGCACGCAGTTAACAGGGGTCTCGTTCTCAATTCAATCGCAGTTTACCTCGGCCATAGCACTTTCCGCTGCAATGTACCGTTATAACGGTATGTAAAAAATTAATTTCAAGTTCCCCGCTGGGAGGAAAACTAAACTTAGTGTATAAAATTCAATCTTTGATTATCTTCTCGTGTTTAACTCTGATGTCGGCTCCAGGGAATAACCTAGCCTGTAAGCACGATGGGGTGGTTTCCTGGTGAAATCACGGAATAAGTGTGGAGAATTAGAGTAATCCGCTTCTGTAGAACGGATGACGGAAAGACAGACTTTTTTTACATGTTGCCAAGGGCCGGCAAGCTACGAGACACTCTGAACAGACACTGGTGAGATGCCGCGGGCCATCTTAGTTTGAAAGTGCCGGCATCCAGGCAGCCTGGTGGTGCGTCTGTGGTGCAGGGCGTGTGTGATTAAAGGCGGCAGTCACTGCAAGCTGTAAATGATAGGAGTAAGGTAATCGGAGTGAATGCCGATCCCCAATCATTTAAAAAATGCCCATATCAGCTCCGATCCGATACTTGTGATCGGGATCAGGACATCCCTATACTCTAGATTTTGTTAGTATTTTACATATTAATAGATAAAGACAATACTGTGTAAAAAAATATTTTTCCCCCTCAGCAAGTGTAGCTCATTTTAATTAGAAAATCTGATAGCATCAACCAATCAGCATCCAGCATTGTGACTGACTACAGCTTAATTAATGCTTGCTCGTTTGACCCGCGCGAGTGTCTCTGGACCGAAATGACACATTTTCAACTGACAGGAGTGTCACAGGGCATAATTGTCAAATACACCTAGAAATTATTAATGTCATAGGAAACATCAATCATACAGCGTGGATCGTTCATTGCCATAGTGATACTTTCCACTGTGTAACACTGTCTAAGCAAGGAACAAACATGAAAGGTGGAGAGGAGAGATTGTAAAAAAAAAAAAAAAAAAGAAAAAGGAAGAAAACATCATTTATATGACTCACTAATAAGTGAGACCACATCCGCCGGACCATAAGTGGCAGGTTGGAAGAGAGTGAGTGATCATTGCACTTAATCATTTCTCTGTCTTTCTACTTACTGTCTCTTAGGTATAAATGTGGAGCAAATTATCTGTTTTTTGGAGAGAACTGTCAAGAGTTTTCAGCTACCACAAATATATAAGCATCCGTTTTTAAATTAATTCCATGAATGCCCTTCCAAATCCATCACCTGCTTCTGCAGAAACATTTTGAATCACCCTGAGCCATGCCATACATGAATAAAAACACATTAAAACGTAATGATACAGGACCATTAGCAACAGCAGACTCGAGCTATCAGCTTGTGAAACAACTACACACTGTATGCTCCTGTAGAAGCCATTAGTCAATGTGATCCCAACTTCTTGTGTTTTAGTTATGAGTTTGCTTATGAAACACTACACTACCCACAAGCTTTAGTGAGGTCTCACCATTTGGAGATACTGTTGTTGCCATAGAAATGTTTAAGTTGGCAGCCAGGCCGCGATGAAGTAACAACAGCGTGCTAGCAACCTTTGCTGGGGATTGGCATCAATCCACCATGGTTTTACTGTCAGACATGAATGGGGGTTTGAAATGATCTGCTTAAAGACGTGATCCATCGGGGGAGTCGATTTTCTACTGGAACAGATTACTTATGGTATAGCCTATGTAATCCACCATCCAGCTTGTCACAGGCGAGATCATCAAACTGAACATTAGTCGCACATTATTACATTAGGTAAATGGCATAAACATATGTTTGTAAAGTCAACCATATCACAAAGGGATATGAAGCAGTATAAAGCAAAATCCTAGCAGCACTAAGGCAGCTTTAAGAAAGAAAAAACTCAAATCTCAAAGTGGGTGAAAGAAGGAGACAGATATCAGATACACAAAGACGGAGCTGTATGTTTTTAATTTACTGTGTAATCACACAACCGATTAGGAAAGTGCAAATTAGACACACGCCTACATCATATCTGACTCCTAGCTTGTGTGAGAAGGTGGATCTGCTGGGCATCCTAATTATCTCACTGTACAGTAAATTACAGTTGCACACAAATGACATCAAGAATACAAGCCAGCATGAGCCGCCTGCCTTCTTCGAATGCAAACAGGCTCCTCCTTCTCCTCATGCCGCCATATCCTTTTATTCCCTTCCTCTTCTGTCTCCTTTTTGGTGTTTCCGCACTCAAATGCTGGACTGTTAGTTGTCTGAAAACAACTTGCTTTCGTTTTTTTCTGCGCCGATACTTTTTGATCTCTCCAACAGAGGTGGAAAATATATAAGCAGAGAAAACACCCTCAATCAAGCAGCCTTGTGTCTTTTAACCCCCACTGCTGACACATGCTGATGAATCCCGTTCTCTTCTACCCTGTCCCATGCACATATACACACACACACACACACACACACACACACTCGGGCAGCTCACATGCATGATGCATACTAATATATTCACCCAGATGTATGCATGTACAAACACACGCCATAGCAAAAATTGCACACACCCACTCTGCTCATTCGTAAGCGAGCTTGTCAAATATACACACACACTCTCCCGACACACAAGGTTGTTCTCAGCATGTGTTCTCTCTATCTTTCTTGCTCTTTCTGTCTCTCTCCAGGGTACGCATGATAGCAACTGATGTAGCCAGCAATTTATATCGCTGAAAGAGGCGTATCAAAAATACAGATGATATCCCGCAAAGGGGGTTTCAAGAGTGGAAGAACGGTGGTTGTGAGGGGGATGAGGAAGAGTGGGGCAGGGGTAGCCTGATGTAAGGCTATAGTGTCATTCAACCAATGACTCAAGAGACATTTGCAGTAGAGTGCTTTAAATGTGTTTTCTCTCTGCATTTTCCAAACTCCTGTGGTAAGGGCTCAGCCAGATACTGCGTTGCAATGTATTCCGTTCAAGTTGAAGTTAACCATGCAGTGACTAGAGATGGCGATTAAATAAGGTTTTTTTTCCTGTCTTGGCAAACATTTGTCCTCTGTTAGCACAAGACAGGTAACCCCATCAGCTCCAGGAGTCCAGATCTGTTACTGAACTCCTTGTGGAGTGTGGGCAAGAGAAAAGAAAATAATGTATACTTTAGGTTTGCAAGCAAAACAAGAGGAACAGAGGGAATGAGACAGTGTATCCTCCTCCGATGGTCCTATGCAGTACAAGGCTAAGCTGGGAGCAGTTTCTAAATGGCAGACAAGTCCTCTCCCTAAACATCTGTCCTGTCTTACATACGTAAGCACTCCGTCGATCCCCCCCACGGCCACCGGGTTAGAACAACAAGACCTCCAAATTAAACAAAAAAAATGCGTTGTTTGTAACTGCCCTCCAGAACGACACATCAAATCATTTTTACTGCTCTGACGCCCCTATTGGCAGGATCACATAATTTCTCTGTGCCTTCATAAACTGTTACAAATCACTGTTGGATTAATGTCAGTATATGATCTGACAACTATGGTTTTGTTAGGTATAGCTAAGTTACTGCTAATGCAAACCGAGCATCCTGGTGCTTCACTTCTGATAAAATAGTTGCTCAACAAGTGTTGCTGTTACCACGCTAACTACAGGTGTCGCCAAATCGAGTACTGAAATCATGAGAATTATACAATTTTAATATCTTTAATATGTTGATGATGTTTACAACAGTTTGTCTTTTACTATTTGCCTTTGAATAATTAATGTACACTTGCATTAAAGAAAAAAGGAGTCGTGTCTAGATAAATCCCTGACTACGGTTTTAGAAAACCAGTCTGTAAAACCTAAAATATGAATTCCTTTGTAACTTTTTGTTATATTCTTTGGTAAAATAAAAAAAAATTACCATTATAAGACATTAGTGTAACCCATAGTTTCCCCAACCTTTAAAAAGATCGGTATGACTATTCTAACTTTAAAAGAATAAAATTCTGGAAATAAATGGATGGTGTGGGGATAATTTAACGTGTGAATGATGTGTTTTTTTTAACTAATATGTTAATTTTATTAACATTACTTACATACTTACTTACATTGTTACCTTTTATTTTGAAATAGCAACGTGTTCAATTTTAAAATTGTAACTTGAAAATTTGTGGCACTTTTTACAGTATAAACACTGTATATGTTCTAATTTCTCTCTACACTGCAAACCTCAGCCCTGTGCTGAGGCAGATCCAGTCAGAGGGAAAATGCTGCAGCACACTCTTTATTATAATCTACTACGAAGCAATTCCATTAATTACAATCAATACACAATTATTCCACAGACAGGGGGAATATCTTGTTTATGTCCAATCATTATTTCTGTAATGGTTCCGGTCAACCTGTGGCTGGGCTGCGGAGAGAAGAGGGTAACGGGGAATGTCAAGGGTTGATAGACTGACTGACAGCTGGCTTGGTAGCACTACGATGGGAACCGGAAGTGGTAGATTTTGAGGGCGTACAGTGTTTCCCACAGGTTGAGAATTTACTTGTGGTGGTGGGTGCTCAATGGTGTTTTTTGCCTCCAACGACGCCTTACAGGCAGCTAACCCTAACCTTAACCCTAAACATAACCATTGCCGCGCTGCCTGGGAGGAGACGTTGGGGGCAAAAAACACCAAAGACCGTGGTGGGTGGCGCAGGATGTGTCGGCGCAGCGCGTGATGGCTGGGTTCAGTAATAAACTGTCAAATGAAGGTTTATGAACTATTTTTTTAAAGCAATGACTACATTACATTAACCGATAATTTAGAAAGAATAACTATTTACATATTAAACAAATTAGACTTAACGATGATACAGAAAAATTGTTGCAACACTATTCTGCATCAGACACAATTTCAGGGTAGTTATTAGTGCTGCACAATATAAGGAAAATATGCGATATGCCTACGTTGTTGGATATCGCGATATTACTTACAATAAATAAATATTAAAATGTACTCAGTTCTGCCTTTCTGCTGCTTTCAGTATTCTGCTAAAATACAACAAATTGCTTGTTGAATTTAAAACAAATGAAAGGAAAGTGTAGCCATGATGATTTTTTTGCCATATGTTAACGGTTCAGCAGATAAAATACCAGATTACCTGGAGCCCAAATGTTATATGTATACTAGGGCTATCTAAAGTAAATTATTGTTCATTTTGTGTGTTAGATCATTGTTCGTTCTTTTGAAGTGTTTTAATCTGTGTTTTGGGGATCCTAAACATGCTGTTTTGTACTGTACATGTCACACTCATTAAGATCTCATCTGAGCTGATTTCTGTCATTCTAACAACTCTGAGTTGTAGTTTAAAACTTGTACAGCCAATTTAATAAAATGAAGGGTTTTATTCGGGCTCGAGTCCATTATCACGGTTAATGGATACAGGCACGGAGAATTGAAGGCTCGGTTAGCAACAATTAGCTCCGTTAGCGGTTAACTCTGGTCAGCTCCGGTTAGCTCCATTATAGGATACGCTCGCGGAGGAGACTGCAGCGGAGACGGGTAACAACCAAACTCCCATCGCAAGACCAACAGCAGCATGCTACTACTAACTGCCTGAAGTGCAGCATTGACGCTGTCATGCATGCAGCACGCAACTTCACGAGGGGGAGGGGCTGGAAGCCGCGGGTCTACATCCGCTGTAAAAAATACACAGTTAATTGGAAAAAAATGTAATTCGGATTTTATCTACCTAGGCGGGTCTCAATCTACCTGGGCAGAGCGCCCAAGTAGAACCTATGTATGGGAAACACTGGCGTAGTTTAATAATAGGAGAGTTTTAACAGTAGGAGTCTTGATTGATAATTTAGTAGACCTATGTTCTGTGATGTTAAAATACTTAAGTACAAAATATTTATTGTGTTAACACCTGAAGCTAGAATGATCTGTGAGAAAGGACAACCAATCAATCCACATGACAAACATTTCCTTACCCAGCAAGCAACAAGGTCAACCTTACGGTTAGGGAAGACCCTGTGTTGGATAGTAACATTTCAAGTCTAAGTGGATCGGTGTTTCCCTTTCCCTTCTGGTTAGTGCAGTGGTAGCTATCCAATATTGCCATAAGGCTCGAGCTCTTCTAGTGATGGCTTCCAGTAGGGGAGAAAAAGCCCCCTGGGTCTTTAACCCCCCCAGTTCTTTCTTACCTGATTGGCTCCCAGTCTAAAGAAAAGTCATCTCCCATTGCTTTATTGATTGGGATACTCTGGGGAGGGCTGACTTTAACATTAGATACCAGGGATCTGCTTGTGGATTGTGTCTGCCTGTCAACACATAAAATTGCCACTGGGGCTAAACTAGCAACATTCGAGGCATTCAATATGTCAGATGCAGTTAAAGGCGGCGGGTGGGATAATCAATGAGAGGGTGAGTAACCAAAGAGGCGCCTAACTTTGGGGGGCACACAAACAGGAAGTGGAGCAATTTGATTATCATACATATAGTTTCTGAAATGAGAAACTGGGGATGGAAATTGATGCTATGCACCATGTTGAGATCAGGCTTGTTGGCAGCTTTTAGAAGAGGCAGGGTTGGAGAGGTAAAAAAAACACCTAGGTTTTTATTTTGATTCCATATTACACAAGTAGTCTTCTTACTAGCCTCAGGCATTCACAATGTTCCACATCTCTTCTGTTGAGAACTGATTGGAAAAAACGCTGTTCCCCCAATCATGTCATTTGACACTGGAATAATGACATGTTGTTATAAGCATAGTGACATTACCATTTCTTTGCTGTTAAGTGACTAAGTCTATGGTCCGAGACAAAGCAGGGGCACAGTAGGACAGGGGGCTGACAGGAGGAAAATTATGAAACGAGATTATATTATTCTAATGTGGGCAGACAAAAGAGTAAGAGACATGAATAAATGGAAATTCAGCTGAGTCAGAGGAAAGCAGATAAATGCCAATGAGCCAATGGAAAGACTTTAATTTTAATGAGATATGGAAAGAAGTTACAGGTTGAAATGGGAGATCAATGTGACCCAGCAATGAATGATTACACATGAACTCAAACATTATAAAATGGTTCATTTAAAAAAAAAAGAAGTTTTACTGAGTTTTCGCTGTTCAGATGTTAAATGGGTGCTCATGGTACACCATTAATTCCTGTAGAAGTTTAAGATAAAGTCAGGAAGAGCAGCAGGCCAAAATTGTAGAAAAATGAAACCAGATTAGAGAAGCTCAGTTTGAAAATTATAAAAACATCTAAAAGAACTAGTGGCTGTTCTTAAAAATATGTAACAAATGACTTTTTGATGCAAAGCCCTTTATGAACCTATAGTAATTTACTAACTAATTCTTTGTAGAGAAATAGAGAGAGGGGGGGACATAAGGAAAAGGTTGTGTCAGTGTACTGTCACAGTGTTTCCCACACATAGACTAATGTGTGGCGGTGCACCGCACTATCAACACCGGCCGCCGCACATTGCGTTTCGTTATTAGGGGTCCAAGCCCGAGTCTGTAAGAACGGGCAATAGCAAAGCTATGCCGTTCATACAGCAGGGCTGTAGAACCCTATTGTTTTTCTACTGATTAATCATCATCATACATTATTTTTATTTTTCTTCTCCGCCTAAAACTCAGACTACAGCCTAAACCGTACATGGTGGGGGGTTGGCATTTTCAGGAATGGTCCCAAACACCGCAAAGACCTCAGGCGCAGAAAATGACCCACTTCCACCACTAGGTGGCGCTATAGCAGAAGAAACGCGTTTGGCTCTATAACTCCCACACCGTACATCATACATTCAAAAAACATACATCCACGCATTCCCTGGATCCAACTGAATCACGTGATATAGGCCACGCCCATTTCTGCCAAAAATTACACATGTGGACCACTAGGTGGCACTATAATGTTTTTTTGCCTTTAACTCCCACATTACACATCGCACATTAGAAAACCATAGATCCACGTGTTCCTTGAATCAAGCTGAATCACATGATATAGGCCACGCCCATTTCCGCTTAAATTTTCTTCCGCAATATCGCGCAATACCAACTTTTTCGAACTCGTCCTAGGCCGTGCGACGGATCAGCACGAAACCTGGTCTGTAGCATCTCCAGATGGACCTGACCAAAAGTTACCCAAGGAATTTTGCTACATTAAAGTTTGCGCATTTGACGACCAAACAAATTTTCCACACGTATCATATCTCGACCAAATTAAATGTTATCAGCAAATAACTTGAGATCATTGTTCAACATCCCACTACGATACTCTGTACCAAATTTGGCAAAGATCGGCCTTTAGGGGGCGCTATAAGCAACGTTTATTTGTTTTGGCCCATAACTCAATGCATTTGAATGGGGAATTTGCAATTGCAATATCTCTGCCACAGTAAATGCAATCAACACGAAAGTGATGCTCGTTCAGCATGCCGCTCTGAGGCTCTGTACCAAATTTGGCGAAGATTGGCCATTAGGGGGCGCTATAATCAACGTAGACCAGTTTTGGCACTTTTACTCAATGTTAATGGGATTTTTGCAATGGAAATGTACCACAGACCTTGCAGCTCACACTTCTCAATAATTGCTGATGTTTGCCTCCTACTGTTACATTTTGGTTTTTACTTTTGCGTGCTTCCCTGGTTTTTTACAATAAACAAACTTCTTAACCCACTTGACAAAGTTGCTAAACCTTCACAGTGGACAAATGCAACTCTTTTCTCTCACTTTTTCAATCCAAAATCAACACCATTCATAGGAGCCGATACCGTGCAATTAAACATTGCAGTTGGTGCTAAGTGGAGAGTCTGTTATAGTGTGATTGGTTATGTTGGTGTCATTGATTCTTAATTTCCCACGAAGCACCCACGGAGGAAAACATAAATCAGCGTCTATGACGCCATTTGCAACAACGTGACCACCTCCCCTGCTCCTTCAACCACCACACCTGCCTCCCCCCTCCACCCTCTCAGTCACTCTCTCATTTCTCTCTGCCGTCTCCTGCGGTCAGGGGGATTAAGAAGTTTGTTAGTTTTAGAGAATTCTTAAAGGTGGTCTGTATATGCGTGGAGGTGAACTGTTGACCGCTACGTTTGCAACGGCAACGTACCGCAGACGTCGCGGCTCGCGCCTCTCGATATTTATCGACGTTTGCCTCCCCGCCACTGGGCTTCGGGTTCCGCTTTCGCGCGCTCCCCGGAGCGTCGGGGGCGACTGGCGTGGGTGGCTTGGGCCCCGTCATAACTGCTTGCAGTTCTAGTTTATTTTTATTTTTTTTACGCTATTTAAAACATGTTCAGCTGCATTTCCTTTCCCTGCTCTCCTTAGTCTCTTTGTCACTTGTGTCTCGCTCACACACACACACACACACACACACACACACACACACACACACACACACACACACACACAGCTCCTCCCACTGTGTGGTGTTTGGTGTTTTTAGCCCCCAACGTCGCCTTCCAGGCAGCGCGGCAATGGTTATGTCAAAGAAGTTATGTTTAGGGTTAAGGTGAGGGTTAGATGCCTGGAAGGCGACGTTGGAGGCATAAAACACCATCGAGCCCACCGTGCACACGTGTCTGTCTCCATGAAGGAGAGAAGACGGCTGGCGAAATTCACAAGTTCACGAAAGGTTGGTATCTATCTCGTGAACACCTTTACACAATCACACATTAAAAAGTGCTATACAAATATTTTATATTCTGAATACAATGTTGTCAGTGTGTTAATGCTGGAGTCCCGACCCGACTCTTAGCAAACAAGCGATTGTGCCTGCTTTAGAAAGTTAACTAGTCGCAAGTTTGCGGTAAAATGCAGTTCGGTTGTCGAGGTCAAAACACTACATGCAGCAGCTTTGAATGAAATAAACGTATTATAAATAATGTTATGTCAATTTTTACTCTTACACTGAATGTTTGCTGCTTCAATCCAGATGAATATTGAACAGTATTTTCCGCGACTGAGAAAGGCTCATGTTGACGATGAGGACCAGCCTGACCCGGAGGTAACAGTCCGACCAGTGTAATTAGGGCCCGAGCGCCGACAGCGGCGAAGGCCCTGTTGAAACTGAAGGAATTATTATTATTACACCAAATGAATTGGCTTTTTGAGGGGCTTAACCATGGATGTATTAAGAAAACTGGATACAGTGTTCGGCGGGAAGCCCCGTACGTTCCAATGAGAGTGCTCAAAAGCGCATAAAGCAAACATGGAGCTCGGCTCTTCCGCATTGTTGGCCCATAACGCTGGTTGGCTCACGATGGGCATGCGCACTAGCAACAATTTGTTTGCGTTGTCGTAGCAACCGGTAGCAACATGCGTGTTCATGAGCTTCTCTGTCGTGTCTCTTACTGGCGAACTCATGAACTCGCCGTTTTCATTGTCTAAAATATTCACTAACGTTAAACATTGTTTTCGTTGTTACCTATCGTTTACATGCTTAGCTAAATAAACGATAGATGTATTTAGCTAGACAACCAAGGAGATTTAATAATTATGTTGTGCTACTAGCTAGCTACCTACTAACTAGCGCTAGCTAGCTGTTAGCCTGCAGTTTCGTGAACAGAGCTCATCCATGGCTTCAGCTCTCATCCACGTTACAAGCTTTACAGCATACAGCCCTCGGATGTATTATAAGAGAACCAAGGCGATGTAATCACTATGTCTGTAGTAACGTTATGTAGGCATATAGCTAGCTATGTATAGATCTTAATACAGCCATGCTAGCTACCCCTGATGTTAGCAACTAGCTAGCTAGCCGATAGCCCGCCAGTTTGGGAAACGCTAATGAGGTTACATCCACGTAGCTAACAGGCTTTACAGCAGCTACATACATCCCTGGAATGTATCATGACTTCATAAGATAATACCATGGACGTATTAATAGAACACATGGTGAATTACAACCATTAGCTATATCCATTATTACAGCTAGCTACATGAGCTCGGGAGAACCATAGATATATATAAAGGCCTTTATATATATCTATGGGGAGAACAGTCATGTGAGCGGGCGGGCGCAGTCCCGCGGCTCTGCTCGCGTCCACTATGCGCGTTCATCATGTCAAATTTAATAATTCTGGATTCGCTTCTAGTGAATGTTAAAAATGTTAAAAACGTAACGTTTTAAACAAGGACCCTTTCAGTGTTCGGGCTGGTAAGTTGATATACCCAGAAACAAATTATCCGCTGAAATATAGACGTTTCTTTCGCCATGCAAAGTCTATGTGAAAAGGCTTTCTGGGCCATGGGGTGCAGTACCACCGTTATCCGCTAAGCCCATGGTGGCTTTTAGACTCTGCGCTCTTCCTGGGGACTTGGGCTTAACATATTCAAAAACTCACCAAAATTGCCGGTCGCATCAAGTCTGGTGAAAATTTACGTATTTTAAGGGTTTCGGGAATAGGCGCACAAAAATGGCTCGCTAGCGCCCCCTACAAAGTTAAAAAAATGGAGCCCCTGCAGTACGTTTAACGTAGACTCACAAAAGTTGGTAGACATATGTAGCATGTCAAGACGTACAAAAAACGTCATTGGAGCCATACCCTAAACCCAACAGGAAGTCCGCCATTTTGATTTCAAAGTTCGAAATTAGTGCGATTTTGGCCATTTCCACATGTCGTACTTTAACAAACTCCTCCTAGAGATTTCATCCGATCAACTTCAAATTCGGTCTGTGCCATCTTAAGACATTACAGATGAAAAGTTGTTAAAAGAAAAACTTTTCGTCATAGGGCGTGGCGGGGCAACCATTTTGTGCGTTTCGCCATCAAAACAGGAAGTGGGTGTAACTCGAGTGTACATTATCCAATTGGCTCGAAACTTTTCAGGATTCATAAAAGTCCAACCCTGAGGACAAATAAAGGCCGATATTTACTTAAAGTCATAGCGCCCCCTAGTGGCAACAGGAAGTAGGCCTAAAAGTCAAGGTGCTATACTTTAACAAACTCCTCCTACAGATTTCATCCGATGGACTTCAAATTTGGTCTGTACCATCTTAACACCTTAAAGATGGAAAGTTATTAAAAGAAAAACTTTTCGTCAAACGATGTGGGCGTGGCAGCCATTTTGAGTGTTTAGCGATGAACAAAGAAATTGTTGTAACTTGAGTGTACGTTGTCATATCTGCCCGAAATTTCTCACGATTGACAAGGGTCCAGGTCTGAGGACATCTACAGGCCAAAATTTACTTTTGGTCATAGCGCCTCCCGCTGGCAACAGGAAATGCGCCTTATATGACAAACATCACCCGATTTACATGAAACTTATAATGTGTGGTCGACATGTGATACTGAGCCGCCCCCTATACTTTAACCACGCCCACTTACTCAGGCCACTCCCCTTTCATAACATTTGAACTGTTTAAGGTAGAGTCTTATGTGAGGTATCAATGAACTCAGCAGAGACTTTCTTTTTAATTGGTAAAGGTTTGCCCCAACCCCTATGCTTTGGCCACGCCCCGTTTCAGCTAATGAACTGTATGACTTAGAGTCTTGTGTGAGGTATCATTGAACTCTGCAGGGAGTTCCCTTTTCATTGGTGACGATTTGCAGTGCCTGAGTGCCGCGCAAATGCACGGTCGCAAGGAGCGGTGAATGCCGGTAACTCCGACGCACGCAGAGGAGCGAGGGCCCGTCCATCCCTGCTTGCAGCTTTAATTAGTTATGTTATTCATTTGTTTACAATATTGTCAGGCTTCAACCAGTGAAAGACAGGGCCAGGGAGAGATAGATTTGTTAGGCATTGAAGTAGGAGAGGAGGACAGCATCCAACAGCGTGTCCTCAGTTTTTGATACTCGATTGTTACGAAAATAAGTATTCCTCCCCCCCCTCCCCCCCACCACAAATTGCTTTCTAATCTGTGGGAAACACTGACTGACTGTCATTTCCCCAGTTAACCAGTCTCCATTCCGTGATTTAGATGACAATTCCCACTGCTGCTTGTACACATTAATATGGTGAGGTGGTCTCAATGGTATGACCACATGCTGTTTGATAAATGTAAGCCTCAGTGAAGAGAACATGGATCCATGTGCTGCGAGCTGTAGAGAAACACAGGGGGGGGGGGGGTATGTCTGTGGCTGTCTCCCTGGGACAAGAGTCCAAAGCTTCTGGAGCTTTCTGTCTCTGACCCTCACAAGTCAGTGTAAGTCCTCATCTGGAATTATTCATGTTTCCACAAACAGGGCTGAAGCTTTAATCAAATGCATGCTACCCTTCATGCTGTCGACCTCTCTCACGCAGAGCCGTCACAGCAGGGTAGGTAGGTCAATCGCTTCTGCCACCACTGTTTCCTCTGAGCAGCATTTCCACAGCATTGGGATGGCCATTAAAGCGATTTGAATCAGTGCTGGCAGAGTGGACGTTTCTTGCCTCTTGCCTTGATAACCCACAATGCAATGATTAATGTGTGAGGGTAAGGGTGGTCTTAAGTTTGGGACAAAACACAAGTGACTGGAGGGTCAGAGGTTCAATTCCACAGAGTGACTAGGAAAATCTGGTCAGGGACAAATGAGTAACGATCACCCCTTTTTATTTAGCCAACAGTGGAGATACCCTAAAGCAGAGCACTTATAGGTCACACCTGCTCATGTAGAGCTGCTCAATGACCAGTGTTACAGAACTGCGGTTGCACTAGTCATCATCCAGCGTGATTGTGTTGTGTGAATAAAACAGCACCATTGCTGAAACAGCATGTGTTGTCACATTGGATAACTAGAAAAACTGGGTAAACTGTTCTAAGTCTATTAGAACAGCTGATTACTTTGATTTAACAGCTTTGAAAGCTGGTTTGAACAGAGACTAATTTAACAAAACCCTTCCTGAATCCCTGTAGCTTGAATGAACGTGTGATTGATAACTTTGGAGGTTGGTATAGAGGCCAAAAATGCATTACTATAAACAGTTGTTAATACGTTTTTCTTGTATAACACTGCTTTGCTATGGCCTTAAAGCTGCATGTATGGTAAAAGTGCTCATTTAATTTTACCATGTGATATTTATATAATCTAAGACCTGAGATTGTCTGGTAATCGCTGTCCAAATGTCACCAAAGCCACATTATACGCTAAAAGACATATACCATATTTCTGTTTAAATTATATTTACCATGGAATGCAATGGTGGTGACATTGCAAAGCTACATTTGGAAGCATTGATACAGACAAAGATAACCAGCTGTACCTCACAAGAGCCAATTGCTTTGGGCAGACTAAAACAAGGCCAACAAGCCTTAATCCAACACATTTCAAGTGTGAGAAAAACGATTACAACTGAAAGAATGCAGAGGCAAAGTGCTCAGTCAGTTTCACATGCAGTAAGTCCAGGGAACCTTTAGGGGCTCTTGAGCATGAAAACACTGGTCACAGTGGCACGTTTAGGCAGAGAAAGAAGAGAACAGATATTACTGTAAAAGCATATTTAGTCAGGCATACAATTTATAATTTCTTTCTCTGCATGAAATCAAACACCACTTTCTATGTAGATCTGGAATATCGAAGGTTTGTGGTGAAACATTGTGAATATTTGAGAAATGGCCATATTGGTGTGAAAAATAGTCTATAGATATTTAATGATTGGGTTAGGGTTGGTTTTGGAGTAAGAGTTAGGTTTAAAGGTGGTTAGACGTATGACTGAATAAAGTCCTCTGAATCTGCTCATCTGCACATCCATCTGTCTTCCTCTCTGTTCCCTTTGGTTTTCACCTATAGGGCCTTTCTACTGTGAATCCATATTCTGATAGCCTCCCTGGTCCCACAGATTGATATGCAAATCTGTACTATTATTATTCCAGTATTACGTCTAAGTTTGAAAGGTACAGTGCTTTATCTGCAGAGTTGATGAGCATAAAGGTAAAAGGTTGGATCACTAGGCCAGGGCTCGACATAAGCAATGGCCCGATGGCCCGGGGCCAGTAAAAACGTATGTCGGGCTAGTTAAGTCACTGGCCCGTGCGGGCAGGGCCGAGGTGTGTGCGTTACTTCACGCAGCACATGTAACTGACTGGAAACAATACCGAGGATTATTTACCGCCGATGGCGCAGATGAACTAACGCTACACAATAGGGCTGAAACGATTCCTCGAATAACTCGAATAATTCGATTACAAAAAATCCTCGAAGCAAAATTCTTTGCCTCGAAGCTTCGTTAAATCAATGTAATTAAGGTTGTACGGCTCACTGTGTTTCCGCACGGAGGATAATTACTAGCGCACACAACAGTTTGACGCTTCTGTGGACACAAGACCGTTTAAATACTGTCTATGCACGAGACTGACGGCCCAGATTACAAATGAACGAAGACGAAAATAGCGAGGGTCTAAGAGAAGAGACAGGCGAGAGAAAACGACAGAAAGTTTGGGATCATTTTAAGCTGCAAACATGCTACTACATCATCTTTGTAGAAAACATCCAGTGTACTCATCCATTCCACGGAGCGAACCCGACACAAGGTAGCTAACTAACGTCTGCTGCTCTCGTCCACCGCGCTGTTTTACACAACTAGCCTACAGCATGCTACTCTGCAAATAGCGATGTTTTACCAACAAGCTAAAACGAAAGCTGTCGGTTTGTAGTCTGACTGTTTATTAGTTTGCTACTAATCTTTGCAAACTTAGCTGCTGCCGGAGACAAACCAGCTCCTCCCCCCGGCATGGCCACTTAATATGCACGTGAATGACGTCATGCCGGTGATGTCTGCATTCTTTATTCTTTCTCCTCACTCAGTATTAGCCTTCTTAAAATGTGTCCCCCAGAACAGTGTAGTTGAATAGCCCTGCTGTAAGCTTTGTACAGTCACATTTACCTGGGCTTAGTGAACAGCTCTTTTGCATATCCAGTGCAAAGAGCCAGGGGCAAGAAGGGGAAGGGGGTGAAAAATATTAACATTTGGGCCACCAAAAATGTACTTGGAATTTGGCAATAAAAAAATTTTGCTTTTTCAAAAAAAACCTGTCTTTTGTATATATACAAACTTACTTGTACTTTTTTTTAGTACACAGCAATAATACATATTTACTATTGCTGTTCACTAAGTATTTCTTACTAAGTATTTCTTATCCGATTACTCGATTAATCGATGGAATAATCGGTAGAATACTCGATTACTAAAATAATCGATAGCTGCAGCCCTACTACACCCGTTACTGTAAGTAGTCTACAATAAACCCTCCATGATTAAAGAGTCAATACTTATCAATACCCACCTACCTGTTCTACAGGCTTAAACATGTAGAAACCTATATTTCAGTCTGCGCTGTCCACTCTTGTCCACCGCGCTGTGCAAACACAGCTCTACTCTGCAAATAGCGACTTTTTACAAACAAGCTACAATGAAAGATGTCAGTTTGTAGTCTAACTGTTTATATTAGTTTGCAATGAATCTTGAACTTTGGACAAACTCTTGTAAACGTAGCTGCTGTCTTAACGAGCCATCCTCTCCGCTGGAGCGGTAAACCTATGGATGTATTATAAGACCAAAACAGATACATGTGGCTACTTAATATGCACGTGAATGACACAGCGTTCTTCATTCTTGATGATGTTGCCGGTTGTATTATTTTGCAACACCATTGTCTTATTTCAAATTAGGCATACAGGACGAATGCTAGCCTGCTTATCAATCCATTCATCATTAAAGCTGTTGTTTTCCACAACTTTTTGCTTCAGGCTCTTTGACAGTGACATTTTTACCTGACAACAGGCCTTTCTTTCTGCAAGCATTTTCCACCAATCAGGACACTGATTACGTTTCAGTAATCAAGACTTTAACCATCACTCCTCAGTGAACTGCCCCCTAATCTGAGATAATTTTAGCCTATCTAGTTATCATTATGGATTTTCCATGTTTTTTAGGTGTTTGCTTACACTAATACATGTAAAAAATATAGCATTAATTTAGTAAGAAAGTGAAAATATCAAACAAGAAGATGCGTATTAGGTATAATTTTATTTTCTTTATTTGAAAGTCCGGCCCCCGGAGTGTCTGCTTAAATAATTCTGGCACAACAAACAGTGGCAGTGGCTAGCTGGGTTATAACCATTTTCTGAAGCTTCATGGTAGGTGCGGCGTATATTTCCCTGCTTTTTTGTCCTTTGCCAATCACACCTATGATATTTCTTTCAGGGCCAGTAAAAATGTAGAAGGGGCCAGCAAAACTCTGATCTACTGGCCCCGGGGGCCAGTGGGGATTTTTTTTAATGTTGAGCCCTGACTAGGCCCACCATTCATAGTTCAAAAAGACATGGACATGTAATTACTGTATCTAAAATATACTGTTAAACAGAAATGGCTGACAACATCAGCCCATATTTATCCAGGTAATGTTTTCTAGAGAGGGTAAAAGACACAAAGAGCTGGATGACAGAGAAATCGACAACATTGAAGAAGACAGGCACAAAGTAAACACTAAACAGAGTATGGTATGGGTTCTGGCAGCGTTTAAAAGACTGGTTAGTCCAAAAGAATATGTCAGCAGACTTTGATAGTAACGGGGAAGAAAACCTGAATCAGCTGCTACGATAATTTTATGCATCCGTTAGGAACGCCAACGGAAAAACGTACTCGATTACAAGTTACATTGCGATTAGGTCTGGGATATGTCAACACTACACAAGGTTTGACATAATGAATAGCGGCACATATAAATCAAGTAACGGGGTATTTAAATTGGTCATCAAAAACCTCAAAAACCTCAAAAACAGGAAAGATGTAAGCCAGCACCACACCCCCATCACAGCCACAGATTTGCGGCTCCTCAGGTGTTCAGAGTTGCTGTCTCCGAACACAGCGAGCGGACTGGTCCAAAAAGTGTGGTTCGATGTCCAGCTGCATCTGGCAAGACGAGGCAGAGAGAGATCCCAACTGCCCCATAGCTAGTTTTAGCAAGTATGTATCCCTTTGCCCTCCTGACACAAGTGCTTTCTAACTTCACCCACTAAAAAAAAGACCATCAGCTACTGAACAGTCAAGCAGTGTGGTACTCTCGTGAGCCCATGGGACACAATTTCCTTGGGCAAACGTTACCCCAAATCAGCCAGGCAGCCGGGCTTTCAAGGAGATGCACAAATCACACCTTGGGGAGCACAGCTGTCCAGCTGCTCTCTCAGGCTGGTCTTGAGAGTAGGGAGATAATGTCTGTGACTGGGCACAGATGTGAGGGCAGCCTGAAGAGCTACTGGGCTCCTACCACTACAGATAGGGAAAAGTGGAGCAAGATCCTGTCTTCCAATCCAGACAACGACAGCAGATCTGGTGAGAGCCTATCACTACATATTTTTATGCAGTTTATGATCGCTACACAGTAACTTCAGCCGTAGAGACAATTTGTAACATTGTGTTTCAAGGTGTGTCAACTACAGCGCCTGGAGAAGGAAACAAGATGAATCAGGACAAAAACGTCAACATTAATATTCCAAAAGAAGTCCCATTCACCTTGTCTCACTTTACGATCAGCGGGAATGTTCAGTTTAATGTTGTAGGCTGAGTTTACGTTGCTATGGACGCAGGATTCTAACCGTAGAGATGGAACAGACTTTTTTCTTTAGCAGAAGCAATACAATCATTTTTAAATCAATAAACTCCTTTTTAAATCAATACTTTGTGTCAAATTATTGATTTATGTGGTAGGTAGCCGTATAATAAGCAGTGTTGGGAGTAACGCGTTACAAAAGTAACGCAATTACAGTAATGTATTCCTTTTTGCTGTAACTCATTACTAATTAAATTTCGGTAATATTATACCCGTTACAATCTCAGTAATACGAGTTACAACGCATTTTAACGCAACATTTAGTGGTGTTTTGTTTTTTTAAGAATTCACTAATGTGAAACATGAAACAGTTCTTCACAGGAAAAAAAAGCTGCGAGTATTATTTCCTGTTGCTGTATTCGATGGTTGAGATGACTGCAGAGACAGATACATTTGTGAGATGGACAATATTTTCAAGAGTTATTACGCTGCATTGAAGTGAGCTGTCCCGTCACTGTTCCCGTGGTCAGAGCCAGAACCAGAGACGGTACGGACAACATCTGTGTCCCAACAGGTGACGGTACGTCAGTGCGGACAGCAGTGTGTCCGAGCTGCTGACAGATAGAAACATGTCGGGAATTAATGTTTATAGGCTTGCTACACATAATATCATTGCATTTTATCAGCCGTGGAGAGTAACTATGCCTGTAGTGGAATGGCTCCAAATGACGACCAAAAACACTCGTCTTTTAATGTGACCATTTACTGTTCAATATGTTGCAGTTTTACAAACAAGAAAGTGAGCAACTTCAGCTTGACGGACATGTTCTGCATCTAGTGTCTCACGTTCATCTCAGTAAGCTAGCAAGAGTACACAACAGACAATTTCCATGTAGGCTACTTCAAAATAAAAGCACTTCCTGTGACAGTTCGCAGTTAAACTAAATTACTGTTAAACAAATAAGGTTGTGTGCCTTTTCACATATAAATCAAGTACTGTAAATAATGTAAATAGTGAGTTTTAATTACACTATAATTGACCATTTCCTTTAGACTGTTTTAAACTAAACAACATGAATTTCTTATTCAAGTGCTTTAAACAAACATTTTACAACAATGCCGTACTTCAATACAACTGTAAGGTACTATTTTAATTTCCTCCTACTTGCCTATTGTATGTTTTACTTCTCTATTTTTATAGATTTAGGTTACTTTGCATATTCATATTAATTATACAAAATATTATGAATAATATATGATGTATTAAAGTGGATAAAGAGGAGACTTTATTGATCCGGTGGTGAAATTCACAAGCTAGCTGCCAAGTCAAACTTCCGCTGTTATTTTGGTGAAAGTAACTCAAAAGTAATGTAAAAGTAATGTAACGCATTACAATTCAGAGACAGTAATATTGTAATATAACCAATTACTCTCAAATGACAGTAACTAGTAATCTATAATGTATTACATTTTGGAAGTAACTTGCCCAACACTGGTAATAAGCGGGATAATGTAGAGCGAGGTGGTTATTATAGCGAATACAATCCCTTCAGAACGAGACGCCATTAGAGTCTGTTTTGAAATTCGGGAGCAGCAAGAACCACGTGGCGCGTTCGTCCAATCAGCTGCCATGTGTTGCGTTCATGTTGCTCATCCCCCTCGTCGTTTCCAGTAAGTGTTTTAACATAGGTGTCGAAAGTGGGCATTACGGCAGTAAGTGGTTAGTGCACATTAACAGTGTACTGATGAACCGTGCAACACACACACGCTCCGAACCGAGACATGCGAACCGAGCGGTTCGGATGTTTTTTCATGAACCGTACCACCCCTATTATCAAGTATTGTAAACTACAACAAAACTTTCTCTTGCCTCCTTCCACAGTGAGGTCAGAGGTCATTCAGTGTCTTGCTAAGCTGAACCTGGGTATCTGAATGTATTTCTCCGGACAAACTATGTCACCCTGATGCTCTTTCATTTATTTACCTATTTTAATATACACAGGATATAGTATGCTGTTAAAGTTCTGATATTATTGTCACTAGGCCAATGACAAATGTAGCAAATGTTCAGACACTGGCAACAAGATTTTGTATTTTGAATCAAACTTATCAGCATTCTTTAACAATAATTTTATATCCATATTACATATATCATATTTTATATCCAGGGTTTAACAGTAAGGGTTGCCTGATGGGGCAAGTAAAACGCTGTGTGGGGCAATGGGCAAGTGGGTTTTTATCGTTCTCTTGCCCCCCTCCCCAACCAGAATGCTGGTTGAATGATTTTATTTGATGTTTGATGTATGTGCCATTAGCCAATCAAGAATTGAGTTGGCGCTAGTGACTACAACTGTCCTGTTAGAAGAAGAAGATGAGGGCTGCGTACGAGCTACAGCGAAAAAGAGTGTTTCAAGAGTTCTGAAAGTAGGGCTGGGACAGTTATCACGTTACAATAACTTTGCTAACTCTTTTTCCTCTCTCTTCTCCTCACAGCGGCACTCATACACTACTCTCCGTTACCGCTCGCTCTCCTTGCGCAACCACACGGGCACTGACATCACTCACTTAAGGCACCCTGCCATTCTCGCTCTAACTTACACTACTCTCGTAAGGGGGTTGCAGTATACCGCGAGAATTTCTTGCTTTTCAACCGTGGTAAGAAAAAATCCATACCGTCCCAGCCCTACTTGAAAGAAGGCGTTTTCTTGGGTGGCAGTAGAGGATGTTGATGAAACAACCGCAAACTTTGAGTCCAAGACAGATAAAAGTGGATCATTTTTGTCAAGTCAAACAAAGTACAGATAGAAACCACTGTCTCTTTGGTAAGTTCATTATTGCAATTAGATTTGATAGTTTTTTTTTGAATAGCCTCCACTTCCAGTATGAACTTTAACTAATCTATGACACTGTCCATGTTGTGGTAATACATTGTACATAAAGATCAAATATAACAATTTACTTGCGTCTTTGTCGTTACAAACAATTTCTAAAAATGGACTTCGGGCAATTGAAAAAAAGTGAAAAAAACGTTTAACCCTGATATCACTCATTTCTAATCACTCAAACAAGTATACTTTCGTCATCAAGGCACTAAAAACTGTCAGACTGAAAGTTTATCATAGATTACATTTTTTCATCTATCACATTCAGCTTAAGTAATCATCTCCAAGACATGTTTACATACTACTAAATCCAGAGTTAAACTCTATATGGTGAATATATGCAAAAAACACATTCGCAACGACTCTCTCATTAATAACATCAGCCTTGTTACTTAAGTTTTTTCTCCATCCTCCATTTTTGTCTGCTTTCAGTGCCCTCCACAAGACTAAATAAAAGTTTCAGACAACATAATGGATTTTTCAAGCTTTTTTTGGGAATCATCTGGCAACTTTTTCTGTCTCAGGGTAGCCTTATAGACCTTGATACAATGCCTCTGTGTCATTCTTAAGTGTGGCATCGCTCATCTCCTAGCTATCTGTGTAGGGGTGCTTGCTGTGAAACACCAGCATCATTTAATTTCATGACTGAACAGATGCTGATACTGACTCTTAAGCTGGCACAGTATAACAGTGTAGATCTAGATAAGACTTTGCCACATGATCGGGTGCAGTATTATACCACACATGCTAGCTAATCCCACCTGTCAACAGTTAAGGTTCCGTTTATTATCATACCTTCCGTTGCCTCTTTTCTCCCCTGCTGAAGTGAAGGATCTAACACTTATTCATGTCTTTTCACAGCCAATTAACTAATGAAGGCATAATATGCCCTGTTGACCATGCAATGCTACCCTGAGATATTTCCTACTTCACTGCCGCATGACAAGAATAGAACTGTTGCCAACTGCAGTTACCCTGGCAATCCTTACCAACACACAGTAAACACCTGCACTGCTTTCTGTGCAGAACAGATCACCAACAATGCAATCATATCGTCTTTCTATTCCAAAGCACAATACTGCAAATGCACACTAAACATCACATTATTAGCAAAATGCACCAAGCATCCACATTATTGTAACTGCACACTAAACCTTATATTGCATTATAGCACAGAAACAGCGTTTGAGCAGTCAGTTCTGTCAAGATGTGAAAATGCAGGTTCCATTGAATTTCATGTAACTTTTACATAGCCCATTATTATAAATAACTACTTCATTATAGAAAACTGGTCATTATCTTCTCTATACTCATATAGTAAGCCATTGGTTTACTTTGTCTATAATCATTTGTCTTCATACCCCATAACTGTGAACACAACGTACACCTATAAACAGACGGTACATCTGTGCATAATACATCCCAGACAATACAAGCACGCTCTGTTTACATCATCCATCGCAATGCTTATTTTAGAATGAACAATACCAAAGTTGATTACAATAAAGGCATGTTCTTTTTCATATCAATTTAACAGAAATACAAAGTGCGCAATTGACCCAGATCAAATATAGCATTTTCTTTTGTGCAGTCGACCGTAACAACACACACACACACACACACACACACACACACACACACACACACACAACACATTCCTCCTCCCGTCATTTCATATTATTAGACTACTTACAGTGGGATACTTCAGACAGATGGGGTTGACGCCTCAGATCTGGGTTGCTAAACCCTTCTTGATTTATCTTAATGAAGTTAACGGTCTGTATTGTACCTGCAGTATTTAGCGTGTGGGGGTGGTGCTGTCCTCTAGGACCACTGGTGCCAGGTAAATATGATTTAGAGAAACTACACAGAGAAGACAGAGCCATCTGTAATCCCAATGTGCCTCACATACAGTATGAGTGAGCTATGCACAGAGGAACGTAATGCCTTTTCCACTGCCTTTTGCCCGTTCAGCTGTTTTCACGTGTGGTCAATTGAGGCAGATATAATAAAAGTTTGTTTTCATGTGTGTGTGTGTGTGTGTGTGTGTGTGTGTGTGTGTGTTGGGGGGGTTGTAAGTGCACAACCATTTCATCAGTGGAGATGATTCAGTTGCTGTCCCATAAACTCATGTTACTAAGATTGAGTAGACCACAGCATGCTGATACTGTTTGCCTGCTGTTTGCCTGTCATATGATTTGCATACTTTTTTTTAACTTTTTTTTTTAAATTTGCAAAATTTCTTTTGAAAGTTCAGCGAATTTGGCAATTTCGACAAAGAACTTCACAAGCTGTGAAAATAATTAAACATTGATAAATATACAGAAAGCATTAAAATGTAACGCAATTAATAGAAACAATTACGTGACTTAGGTGTGAATTAGATTGTATCAATTCCCTAGTTCCTGTTGTTTGTCTGTTTCCAATTTGTCCCAATGTTTCTTTATTTTGTACAATATAGAATAATAGGCACCACAACATTTGTTGTTTGTACAGTTAAGTATATAGTGCATCGCTACTAAGTAAAGAACTGCAATTTTGTTTTTGTTTTTCCTTGATGAAAATGTTTTACAGTCATAGATTTATGCCATAGTGTAAGGTTTAAGACCCTTGGCTCCTTTAAACGTCTTAAAAAAGGTATAGCCTAAGCATTGTGGGATTTCAACACAAGCAAAGAGGTACATTCGGAGACAGATGATGGCTTTAAAAGGTTAAACGAAACACATATCACCAATAACTGTGGTATGAAGAATGAGCAGAAAAATAAGGGCATTAACATTTCCCACAAATTGTCAGTGTTGTTTTACCCTAATTCCACCCTACTATCAGAAAGCTCAGCAGTGATTTAAACACTGTCTAACCTTTCCCTCTCTTTAATTGGATAAAAAAGCAACAGTCAAGAATAAAATGGTATGTCCAAACTAATTCCTTGGAAAAGTCAATTCTCTCTCTAAGCATACGCAAGAAGTAGGGCTGTCAATCGATTAAAAATTTTTATCTAATTAATTACATACTCTGTGATTAATTAATCGAAATTAATCGCATACATAATTAACGGTGCCTGAACCGATACTTTTTAAGAAAGTAAAAAAAGAAAAGAAAAATAAAGGCTACTAAACAACAGTCGGTGACATTAAAGAACGGCTTGTTTATTGCTAAGGCCATATGGTCAAAATTAAATGATTTAATAATAATGTATAACAATAACAATAACTTATTTCACTAGTAAATTGCTGTTGAACGACAAAAACAACCACCAGATAGGAAAAGGACATTTACAATAACTTCAAATGCACCACGAGACTGTAGTTTACCAGTTTCATTGAACGCACCGTCTGTGTTGTTTTTCCGACGGCAGCTGCAGATTGTTACATACCAGTGTTGAATCCTCTACAGTAAAACACAGTCAAACTTTACACCGTTTAGCATTAGCTGTCAGCATTGTAACCGTGTTTAATCCAGCTACTAGCTAGCGGCAGGCTAACGTTAGCTGCTGTCGAGTACAGTGTTAACTAGCTAGCGGTAGGCTAACGTTAGCTGCTGTCGAGTATAGTGTTAACTAGCGTCACATGCAGCGGTGTTTGTGTTGCCTGTATCGTCTGTTTCAGAGCATCAGAGAGAAGTGCAGACACATCAGTGGCACCAGATTTCGGTAGCCAGGTTTGGCAGGAAGAAGATTTTTACAAGTAAATGTTCCAGTTAATGATCCAGGCAGCACATTCTCGTCTTCCTCCTTCATTTTACAGTCCAATGGTGGCTAGAACAGCTCCGGGTCAAACGTCAATATGGAATGGATTAATCTGCGTTATTTTTTTTAACGCATTATTTTTTCTCTGATTAATTAATCGAAATGAAAGCGTTATTTTGACAGCCCTAGTAAGAAGTGAAGAAGAGATAAAGCAAGGGACTCCCCTTACCACTCAGCTTTTTCCTGGTGATTTGATATTGGTCTATAATTAGGGCTGGGCAATATATCGATATTATATCGATATCGTGATATGAGACTGGATATCGTCTTAGATTTTGGATATCGTAATATCGTGATATGACAAGTAGTGTTGTCATTCCTGGTTTTGGTGGCTGGATTACAGTAAAGTGATGTAATTTTTTAATTTACCAGACTGTTATATCTTTTCTATTATTTGCCTTTACCCACTTATATTTACCTACTTATAGTCATTATATACACATTAATGATGATTATTTATCAAAAATCTCATTGTGTAAATATTTTTTTGTAAGCACCAATTGTCTACCCTACAATATCGCCGCAATATCGATATCGAGGTATTTGGTCAACAATATCGTGATAGTAGATTTTTTCCATATCGCCCAGCTCTATCTATAATTATGCACTATTGAGGTGTCTAACTTTTTCTTTTTTCAAAAAAGGCTTGATGACTGCATTGTAATAACATGGTATCCCCACATGTAAACTAAATAAAAAGACAGGCATGAACTTTGCATAATCTATTTTTGGTTTGTTAATTTTCTCCATTCTGCATCAATCTTTCAGCCTGTCACTCTTTTGAATCCCAGGCTCAAGGAACCGAGTCCTTGAAATCACGAAGACTAGTCAAATTGTTTTTTGTAGCTCTTGAGATGACAAACACCCACGCATTTGTATGCACTGAAGCAAACAACTGAACTGTGTACATCAAAAGGTAAATGGTAACTGGCAGAAAGTAAATTGACAAATTAACCTTGATTCACAAGACATATTTCAAAAAACACTATCCAATCACTAGTTTAAAATAAAAACCCTGCACCACTAAACTAAAAATCACATGTTTTTGTTGAAAACTGACAATCTGAAGCTGAAATCAACTCACTTACTGACAACTGTGGATGAATTTGGCAACTTATTGGCTTTTTCTTTATGGTAATGGCCACCAGGGCTCATGGGTAGAATAGCCATGTGCTGAGCAAAACAGTTGGAAACAGGTTTTCTACGAAACTAAATGGAAATAATTTAAACTGGTGGCCATAACAGCATTGTTACATTACCGACATTAAGGTTATTATTAAGAGAAAACTTTGAAACGAGAAATCAGAGTTGGGAAAAAATACCTCCAGAACCAGTGACTCCTCTCACTCACACAACACTAAGGCTGAGCAATTTTATTGATTCTGCGATATAAATCGATATTTTTTTTCCCAAGAAAGTATCGATTTTTAAGCCGCGAGTATCGATACATAAGTCCCATTCAAATCCCCCGTGTTTACCATTGACATACAGTGAGGAAAATAAGTATTTGAACACCCTGCTATTTTGCAAGTTCTCCCACTTAGAAATCATGGAGGGGTCTGAAATTGTCATCGTAGGTGCATGTCCACTGTGAGAGACATAATCTAAAAAAAAAAAAAATCCAGAAATCACAATGTATGATTTTTTAACTATTTGTATGATACAGCTGCAAATAAGTATTTGAACACCTGAGAAAATCAATGTTAATATTTGGTACAGTAGCCTTTGTTTGCAATTACAGAGGTCAAACGTTTCCTGTAGTTTTTCACCAGGTTTGCACACACTGCAGGAGGGATTTTGGCCCACTCCTCCACACAGATCTTCTCTAGATCAGTCAGGTTTCTGGGCTGTCGCTGAGAAACACGGAGTTTGAGCTCCCTCCAAAGATTCTCTATTGGGTTCAGGTCTGGAGACTGGCTAGGCCACACCAGAACCTTGATATGCTTCTTACAGAGCCACTCCTTGGTTATCCTGGCTGTGTGCTTCGGGTCATTGTCATGTTGGAAGACCCAGCCTCGACCCATCTTCAATGCTCTAACTGAGGGAAGGAGGTTGTTCCCCAAAATCTCGCAATACATGGCCCCGGTCATCCTCTCCTTAATACAGTGCAGTCGCCCTGTCCCATGTGCAGAAAAACACCCCCAAAGCATGATGCTACCACCCCCATGCTTCACAGTAGGGATGGTGTTCTTGGGATGGTACTCATCATTCTTCTTCCTCCAAACACAGTTAGTGGAATTATGACCAAAAAGTTCTATTTTGGTCTCATCTGACCACATGACTTTCTCCCATGACTCCTCTGGATCATCCAAATGGTCATTGGCAAACTTAAGACGGGCCTTGACATGTGCTGGTTTAAGCAGGGGAACCTTCCGTGCCATGCATGATTTCAAACCATGACGTCTTAGTGTATTACCAACAGTAACCTTGGAAACGGTGGTCCCAGCTCTTTTCAGGTCATTGACCAGCTCCTCCCATGTAGTTCTGGGCTGATTTCTCACCTTTCTTAGGATCATTGAGACCCCACGAGGTGAGATCTTGCATGGAGCCCCAGTCCGAGGGAGATTGACAGTCATGTTTAGCTTCTTCCATTTTCTAATGATTGCTCCAACAGTGGACCTTTTTTCACCAAGCTGCTTGGAAATTTCCCCGTAGCCCTTTCCAGCCTTGTGGAGGTGTACAATTTTGTCTCTAGTGTCTTTGGACAGCTCTTTGGTCTTGGCCATTAAGTAGTTAGTAGTTGGATTCTTACTGATTGTATGGGGTGGACAGGTGTCTTTATGCAGCTAACGACGTCAAACAGGAGCATCTAATTTAGGATAATAAATGGAGTGGAGGTGGACATTTTAAAGGCAGACTAACAGGTCTTTGAGGGTCAGAATTCTAGCTGATAGACAGGTGTTCAAATACTTATTTGCAGCTGTATCATACAAATAAATAGTTAAAAAATCATACATTGTGATTTCTGGATTTTTTTTTTTTTTAGATTATGTCTCTCACAGTGGACATGCACCTACGATGACAATTTCAGACCCCTCCATGATTTCTAAGTGGGAGAACTTGCAAAATAGCAGGGTGTTCAAATACTTATTTTCCTCACTGTATATAAAAGGTGTTTACTCCCGTTCGCGTTGCAGGAAGAGCGATTTGGTCAGCCAGCCGCTAGTGTCGCTGTAGAGCAAGTTACCCGTACTAACTTTATACAGACGCCGACGTCTACGGGCGCTGACACACCAACCCGATTATCGGCCGTCGGACCGTCTGGCGAGGTCAGTGATTCGAGTCTGTTCAGTGTGTTCCGTGCCGTCGTCCGTCCGAGGAGCCGTCGGCCTTCATTTTGGCTGATTTGACATCCTCAGTCGGAGACAGGGCAGTTGGGACTCAGCCAGAAATGGCGAGCGGATGTCAAAATCTGACGAAAATCTTTAAACTAACCTTTGTCGATCTGAAATGAAGGCAGATTCAGCAACTGCATGGCCTATTTCTCGCTTAAAATGTTTTCAGAAACACGTTTCGGTGAACTATTTTAGTACAATATGAGATCGTATTCTGAACAAGCCGCCACGACAGTCTGGCTGTGAATTTCCGGAGAAAAAAGAACCACGTGACGTGTTCGTCCAATCAGCTGCCGGTTCTCATTTTCTGGGAAACAATCAGACTGTTAATGGAAATAATACAGAGCAGCGCCGCCTACTGCTATGGAGACATATTATGTTTCGCGTACGCTCAAGTTGGCGTTTCTTCGGTGTGTTCTGAGGAGAAGCCATGGTACTATGTTTACTTACCTGGTGGCTAGACTGGCTACCTCATATGTTCAGTATCAAGCTAAAAAAGCTGTCAAAGAAACTGTTCAGAACAGGCCACTTGCTGCACTTTTTAACTCTCCATTGTTAATTGCAATACTGCACTTTATTTACTTTTCAAAGGCTTGTAAGCTTTCAATAAATGGAACTAATTTTCTCAACACATCTTGATTCATTTTGTCCAGCATTTGCAAGCTGTAGACTCTCTGTCCAGTCAGAGACATATATTATGTAATGGATGTTTTTAGTTTTCAGTTCAATTAATTAAATCCAAGTAAATGGAACACTCACAAGATGTCACCAAAATCGCTGTCCCCTTTAAATCTTTCAGAAAATGATGTAAGTGTATCGAATTATATCGAATCGTATCGAATCTTATCGTTGGCTGAATATTGTGATATATATCGTATCGTGAGCTGAATATCGTGTATCGTATCGTATGATTAGTGTATCGCTACAGCCCTACCCAACACTCAAGTTTTTCGACAGCAAAACCATCAAGTTGCGTGAGTGAGAGGAGTTACTGGGACTTCTGAATGATTGCTGTAAATACAAATTTACAGTGTATACAAAGAAGGGAGTTTGAATAGGTCGCATGAGAAAACAAACAAAAAACAACAACAAAAAACAAACAATATGATACACACACATTTCCTACACCATACCTGCATCTTTTGCACTTGTTATAGATTAACCCATTTAATTGAAGTGAGACGTGTTCAATGAGATAGCTCCATAAAAATGCTTAATAAACTGAAACTGATTCAGAAAATGGTGACCATGTGCAATGGCCTTTCGAGAAACCACTGCATGGGGTAGTAATTGGCCAAGTGTGCCAATTTACCACCTTCAAACTTGAAACCTCAGACTTCATGGCAGAATGATCAAAGCCACAACACTCTCCAGTGTTTCCTCCGCATACAGCTTTTCCAAAGAGACTTGTTTTAGACTTTCATCTTTCAATTCAGATTTTCTTCCTTTCTCTGCTTTAACTGTCTGCTCCTCTGCTCATGGATCAAACAAGAATGAAAATCATAACACTGTATATCAGAGGAGCATTCATTGCATAAATAAGGATGTTACTGTGGCAATAATTAATACTGTTCAGGCCTTGTGATCTGCAGTACATCTGCAACAGAATGTGTGATTGCTTTAGTATTTTAAGATTTATGGGGCTGTGAAAATGTAGTCATAACAAATGCAAAGAGCTGCACTAATGTGTCACAATCAGATTTTAAGTAACAAATTAAAGTAAAATGATATCACCAGAGGGGTGTATTACGAAGCAAGTTCGAAATAGCCAGGCTTTCTTTGCATTAGCTGGCTCAACAAAACCTATTACCCCAAATCAGAGATAATAACTATGACAACAGTGGTTATAAACTCTCTTTGTTAACCCAGGTTCAGGTTTGTAGGTTATACATTGCCTTGCAACTCACTTACTCATTCTCTGTTGTCAGTCAATTGAACCACTTACAGTATGTTCAAAGGTTTAAGGCCACTATCTTCAGTTACTTGGAGTGGTGTAAAATACAGGGTTATGCGGTTTAGTGGTTGTGTCCTATCTGCCAAACATCCATCCATCTTTGTCCGCTTATCCGGTCTCGGGTCGCGGGGGTAGCAGCTCCAGCAGGGGACCCCAAACTTCCCTTTCCCGAGCCACATTAACCAGCTCCGACTAGGGGATCCCGAGGCGTTCCCAGGCCAGGTTGGAGATATAATCCCTCCACCTAGTCCTGGGTCTTCCCCGAGGCCTCCTCCCAGCTGGACGTGCCTGGAACACCTCCCTAGGGAGGCGCCCAGGGGGCATCCTTACCAGATGCCCGAACCACCTCAACTGGCTCCTTTCGACGCAAAGGAGCAGCGGCTCTACTCCGAGCTCCTCACGGATGACTGAGCTTCTCACCCTATCTCTAAGGGAGACACCAGCCACCCTCCTGAGGAAACCCATTTCGGCCGCTTGTACCCTGGATCTCGTTCTTTCGGTCATGACCCAACCTTCATGACCATAGGTGAGGGTAGGAACGAAAACTGACCGGTAGATCGAGAGCTTTGCCTTCTGGCTCAGCTCTCTTTTCGTCACAACGGTGCGATAAATTGAATGTAATACCGCACCCGCTGCGCCGATTCTCCGACCAATCTCCCGCTCCATTGTTCCCTCACTCGCGAACAAGACTCCAAGGTACTTGAACTCCTTCACTTGGGGTAAGGACTCATTCCCTACCTGGAGAAGGCACTCCATCGGTTTCCTGCTGAGAACCATGGCCTCCGATTTAGAGGTGCTGATCCTCATCCCAGCCGCTTCACACTCGGCTGCGAACCGATCCAGTGAGTGCTGAAGGTCACAGGCCGATGATGCTATCAGGACCACATCATCTGCAAAGAGCAGCGATGAGATCCCCAGCCCACCGAACTGCAACCCCTCTCCACCCCGACTACGCCTCGATATCCTGTCCATAAATACTACAAACAGGATTGGTGACAAAGCGCAGCCCTGGCGGAGGCCAACTCTCACCTGAAACGAGTCCGACTTACTGCCGAGAACCCGGACACAGCTCTCGCTTTGGTTGTACAGAGATTGGATGGCCCTGAGAAGGGACCCCCTCACCCCATACTCCCGCAGCACCTCCCACAGTATCTCCCGGGGGACCCGGTCATAGGCCTTCTCCAGATCCACAAAGCACATGTAGACCGGTTGGGCATACTCCCAGGCTCCCTCCAGGATCCTTGCGAGAGTAAAGATCTGGTCCGTTGTTCCACGACCAGGACGGAATCCGCATTGTTCCTCTTCAACCTGAGGTTCGACTATCGACCGAACCCTCCTTTCCAGCACCTTGGAGAAGACTTTACCAGGGAGGCTGAGAAGTGTGATACCCCTATAATTGGCACACACCCTCTGGTCCCCCTTTTTGAAAAGGGGAACCACCACCCCGGTCTGCCACTCCTTAGGCACCGTCCCAGACTTCCACGCAATGTTGAAGAGGAGTGTCAACCAAGACAACCCCTCCACACCCAGAGCTTTAAGCATTTCTGGACGGATCTCATCAATCCCTGGGGCTTTGCCACTGTGGAGTTGTTTAACTACCTCAGCAACTTCCACCCGGGAAATTGACGACAATCCCCCATCATCCTCCAGCTCTGCCTCTACCATAGAGGGCGTATTAGTCGGATTTAGGAGTTCCTCAAAGTGCTCCTTCCACCGCCCTATTACCTCCTCAGTTGAGGTCAACAGCGTCCCATCCTTACTGTACACAGCTTGGATAGTTCCCCGCTTCCCCCTCCTGAGGTGGCGAACGGTTTTCCAGAAGCACCTTGGTGCCGACCGAAAGTCCTTCTCCATGTCTTCTCCGAACTTCTTGGCCTAGGGTGCTCTGGTACCAAGTACACTTATGAGCATCCCTATGTTCGAACATGGTGTTCGTTATAGACAATCCATGACTAGCACAGAAGTCCAACAACAAACAACCACTCTGGTTTAGATCAGGGAGGCCGTTCCTCCCAGTCACACCTCTCCATGTGTCTCCATCATTGCCCACGTGCGCGTTGAAGTCCCCCAGCAAAACTATGGAGTCCCCCACTGGAGCCCCATATAGGACTCCACTCAAGGTCTCCAAGAAGGCCGAATACTCCGAACTCTTGTTTGGTGCATATGCACAAACAACAGTCAGAGTTTTCCCCCCCACAACCCGCAGGCGTAGGGAGGCGACCCTCTCGTCCACCGGGGTAAACTCCAACGTAGCGGCGCTCAGCCGGGGGCTTGAGAGTATCCCCGCCCGGCGCCTCACACCCTGGGCAACTCCGGAGAAGAAAAGAGTCCAACCCCTATCCAGGAGTATGGTTCCAGAACCGAGAATGTGCGTAGAGGTAAGCCCCACCAGATCTAACCGGTAGCGCTCCACCTCCCGCTGCCAAACAAATGACCTAATATGATAACTTTAACAGCAGCATTTTACTGCCATAAAATGGGGGTCCGGTGTTTTTCCTCTGAGGCCTATTTAATCAAACAAGGGTTATGCCTGCACGTGCTTCAGTGAGCTAAATAATGCCTCACTGTGACAATACAGCACTACACACACACAACACTATGCAGCAATGTACAGTTACATACAGCAAATCACTTCTTTATAGCCTACAGCTAGAAGCCACAGCATTAATAGCATCATCATTTGAATGTGCTATCAAAAAAAACGTATAAGTTGTAGGCAGCACATAACCATCATTATCAAAGGCATGACAACACTGAAAACTGTGATTTGGGCTGTGCAGAACTATAACTGCAAGACCGGGGAGATGTAACCCGGTAACAAGTGATTCACCGTCGTGATACACATAACCGTGGGTTGAACCTGAAGTTACCTTGGTAACCCCAAATCTTGCTTCAGTACAGTGCACTGCACTAACCGCCCACATGGCTTTTGATCATCACCACAGCAATAAGAAAACATATCCAACATTAGCTGGCAAACACATTAACGTTGACACAATACACAAACTCTCCAAACAATAATAAAGTCCTACATATACATTGACAGCTGTTAGTCAATTAAAAAAAAGATGTAGGCCTACTCACCGGTCACCGAAGAACACAATTGTGATCATTTTTCAATCACAGCTTCAGCTACTGTCCAGTAACGTTAGCTTTTGCAGACCAAGGTTGCTGGTTCTTTTCGTCACCACTTCTGCTCCTCGGGTAACGTTACGTCGTTATCCGATGTAACGTTACAAACGACAAACTCCGTAACTGATGTGACATGCAATGGCAGCTTGAATAAATCCGGGAAAACTCGTGGTATGGCCACCCACAACACAAGTGCAGCACGCATGTCGTTGAGAGTAACGTTAAACCCATTCTGTTTTTGTCTTTCAATTAAGCGCTTCGCCAGATGAAGTTCAGCAGACAGATAATCGTCATTTACTTCATAATGTTGTGACATTTTTCTGCATTACAGTCAACTTATACCCTCGCTCGTTTTAACGATAAATCGATAACATACCACACAGCCCCGCAAACAGTTCTTCTTTTTACTCTTGGCTAACGTGTAGCTAGCTAGCTAGCTAGTTCATCCAAATTTCTCTCTCTGATGCATGAGCTTTGAGCGACCAATCAAAAGACAGGGTCAACTGAGGTCGATATGACATGAAATTTCTACAATTACTGTTATTTTACATATCTGTTAATCTTGTCAGACTGAACCTGTGAATAATTTTACTTGCTGTAATTCCTACACACCAATGACTGAGGAATGACTAAATTAAATTATTCATTTTTAAACCATATAGCCTATATTTATGTATTATCATATAGTATATGTTATATATATACTGTATATTATTATATATGTATACATAAACAGAGCAAACGATACAATGGTGTTTGAATATAATTTTGATGGGACACTTTTTCATTTACCACCATTACAGTCAACAACAAAGCATAATGCTTAGTTCTCAACTCAAGACACTTTCACTTTTACATTATTTACATTGCTTAACCCTGTTTGCTTGAAAATAGTTACACAATTCAAGTACAAACACCTGCAATTATTTAATTCTGGGACGCATTATGCAGGTATTTGTCACACATTTCAGTTAGGCTGTGTAGCTCTGCTCTTGTGACACTTACATCTGCGCATGTATGACACACACTTATAACTCACAAACCCCTGTCACACAGAGCCTGCGATACACAACTATTACATGAACATGCCGGCAAATAAGTAGACTGAATATGAGGGTTAGTGAGTGTACATTAATAAAATCCCTATATGCTAATAAATGAAGAAGCTGTTTCTGCCATGAGTAGTAACAGGTAAGATGTGGTCATGAGCAGTGTTGTACTGTAAACTACAATAATGAGCACCAATCTCTTTGTAAAGACTTGAGTGATGGCTCTAATGATTGAAATGTATATTATATGTGACTTTAAATTATATCTGTGCCTGTGAGATTCAATTTATAATGAATTTAGGCTTCAGGTGCAGTTGTAATTAGCCTGCTGACACATTTAATTAAATATATTGTCACCTAATCTCTAATTGTGTTGGAGACTTTGGCTGGGTTTCATTTCATAGTTAAGATATAATTTAGATAAGATACGTTCCATAAAGCTATAAATAACACAGTATAAAGGTGCTATTTACGCCATGGTACTGCAGTGAAAAATCATATAGAGTAAGCTAATTATTGTTTCCACTCTTGTTCTGTGGTTTATAGTAACTGCATTTATCTAGATGATGATTAACAGGACTAACCCGGATTAGTTAAATTGCAATTGTTGATATAGGTGTACAAACTGTACACTGATAAATGATGTCGTGCTTTACTGTCTTCATACCTCCCTTCCCCTCTCCCCCTCTCTCTGACATCCATCTCCTCCCCAGACTGTGAGACCCACCAAGCAGGGCGAAAAGCCATTACCACCAGCCTTTCTTCATCTTAACTATGATGCTAAGGCAAGCATCAGCATTAATCAGGGAGAGAGAGGGAGGGTGGGGGAGAGAAAAGCAACAAAGAGATCAGACCTGAGAATGCACAGAAGAGGCCACCAAGTGGACCACAAATCCCCCTCTTATCTCCACAAGATGAAAGACTTGTTTTCCCTCAGCCAGTAAACACAATTATGCATCTGAACGTACTCTCAGAAGATCATTCAACAACAAATCTGCTTCATCTCTAATTATGCCTAATATCAAGAGCTATGCCCAAGCAGTCTGGTAATATGTTACCTGTGTGACAAGTGCATACACCACTTCAATTCTGAATCATCTTATTTAACAAGTAGCCCAAATTCAATGTGCACTGGTATATAGAGAGACAATAGTAACAACAAAAATGGTGTAAACTGACCCACTTGGTGCTCAGTAATGATGTTACCATAACTCATTTTTTTTATATGGCTTCAAAGCATTATTTCAATAGTGTTTTACACTTTGCTCAAATGTTTTCTGCAAACTGAGATTCCATTTAGAGCAGTTTGTGTAACCCAATTGAAATGTATTCATTAATATAAGATTTACAAGTTTGAATAAATTATTTCATAGTTTAATAAATAGAATTTGAGGTTAAAAAAGTTAAGATTTATTGACCAGCAACAAAGTTATTATTTGCTCAAAGAGAGAAATGCATATTGGGTAATGTTCATGTTAAACTGAATACAGCATTTAAAAGGTTAAATATTTGTTGCGTAATAATGTATGTGAAAATGTTTTAAAAATGCCTGTAAGAATAGGAAGAAAGAGTGACACAAATGTTTTGTGAATTTATTTTATTTGTGAAAGTTTTGTGAATGAGCCTATCACATTTGAGTTCAAAGTAACAAGGAAGTGAGTAGAGCGAGAGAAACGTATGGAGAATGATGAAAAGAGTAAGGGGACTGAGCGAAGGAAGGAGTAAGAGGGGAGAAGCGTGTTGTCTGCTGAATGAGAGATACTAGAGGTTAATGTTAATGTAATGCACCAGTTTAGTGAGAGTTTTAAACCAGGACTCTTATACGAAACGTTAATGGTGATAGTTCTGTCTGTTTGAGTGGACTACTCAGCACAAGAAGACAGAAAGAAGTTTAAGTTAGCTGCTGGCTAAGTGGCTAGTGCTTTCCTATGGACTTTGCTAACAAGATAGCGGCTAGCGGCCTGGACTAGTTAAGCCTGTGAGTCTTCTCGTTAACCCTGTGAATCTTCTCTTCAACCGTTTTCTCTCCATCGTGGATCTTCTCGTCATATCTCCTGCTGCTGTCGCCTTTCATCCTGCGCGTGTGAGGCTACATTCCCATTGAGTACAGGTACTCTTTTGTTTTGGCCTGCGTGGCGGAGCCGCCATTTTGCTAAAGGCTACAACGTCCCCGAGCTACATACAGGCCTGCATCATTTGGACATTTGAAGGGTATTTCAAGTTAGGCTAGGTTATTGCTGGCTATTTTATTTTCTTGGGCCCTTATGTTTTGAATGTGAATGTGAATGCATGTGTGATTTGAGTAGTGATTTTTGCAAGATATATTTAATTACTAACCTACTTTTTTCTAAATAAATCTTTTATATTGTTTTTTTATAAAACAGTTGTGGTTAGTGACTATTTTGATATTTTAAGTTAATTAAGAAAAAAGAGTGTTTTTGGTTTAAAAGTGGAAGTGCTTAAAGGTTAAAAGTAATTCACATAATTTCATTTCATGTTAAAGTGTGAATAGTAATGTTTAAATGGTGATTTAAAAGGAAAGAGTATTTCATACAATAAGTTAGTGAATACACACACAAGTTAAACACTGATAAGGTTATTAGTGAAACCCCACTTATTTGATTTATTGGATAGAAGTTTTAAAGAACTCAGGATAGCCACCTCTCACTATAGCCAGCCACGCTAGAGAGGCGCTACATTTGCATATCAGCTTGCCGCAAAAACATATACGGTTGACATTTTATATTAATTGTGTTAATTATGAGAGTGCCTAATTCATGCTTATCACTGGCTTATTCTTTAGTTCTGTAGCTACCAGCTGACCGGTAACTTTTCACGCAGGTGTACAGCACTTGTCACTATAACACTGCTGATTCACTAATGCCATTGCCATTTGCTGCCGCAGCTTCCTCCACAACCTCAGCCCCATCTTCAATGTGTAAAGTGTTTCTTATGGTTCACTAAGACTTGATGCTCATGTAGATTTGCACATGCATAATTCTTGTTGCTGCTTGGATTCTTAAATTACTCCTTCAAAGAAAAGAGGCTTTTCCCGTCTAATTGTAGATTGTTCTATAAATGGTCAATTCCATGATGTAAACATCTAACTTAAAAGCTGTTCTGCTATAGACTGGGTAAACCCAGCCCGATCTGCCGGCGATTTGATTTTGCCCTGCAGCTCAGGCTGGAAACCTGTACATTTTTCTGTCCTGCTTCCGTTACAAATCTGCGGGGACCAATCACAAACTGGCTTATCCACCTGGCGCGCTATTGGCGGGTTTGACACGATGACGATAGAGAAGCGACGGCAAGCAGCTTTTTGTTTACATTCAACATGGCGGCCACTGAAGCGCAGCAACCCCTGCGGCCGTCTCCCGGCGTGTGAGGCATCCTTTCTCCGTTGTGTTTTTCCTAAGCCCAACCTCCGCCATCCCGTTATTATCGCGCGTCCCCCGAGGCCATCTCCCGGCGTGTGAGGCGTCCTTTCCCCGTTGTTTTTTTCCTAAACCCAACCTCCGCTGTCCGTTGTTGTTGTTGTTGTCGCGTGTCCCTCAGAGACTGTGGATCGTGTCCCAGGGTGTGACATTTGGTTTCCCCATTAATCTTTTCGTGCTGGCCACCACGAAAAAAACGAGATAAACGTGTTGTTGTACACGAATCAATAGATTAAAAATAACGTGACAATTACACGAACTGCCGTTAGACCATGTTGTACAGACAGAAGTGATGAAGTGGAGTCTTTGGCAATTTACTGAGCCAAGTTACAATGTGGGATACAATGCACATGAGCAATGTGGCTATAGGTTAATATGTTTTTTGGTTGCATTAGTTAAATATAATACAAAGTGTTCACAATGGCAAAGATGGAAGTGAAGTGTTTTCTCACACTCGTGGAGTGGATTGAGATTTGCACATCCACTTTGCAGTCTCACAATTGGGTTTGGTTGGGGTGGATGCTCACCTCAGCATTAATCATCCCCCCATCTCAGTCTCTCTCGCTCTCCAACATGGTCTGAGCCAACCATTTGAGCTTCCATTAACACAGAACTGTAAAGATACCGGGGGCTGACTGAGACTCCAGGGGATTTATTTCATCCTCTCTGCATGTACCATTGAGGAACCAAGCCTCTGGGGAGAGCAGACGGCTCCTGTTTCATAGTGTAATCTCTGCTCATATGTGAGGGCAAGCAAACTACCCCCTTCTCCCCCCTTGAATGAGCAGGCTAAAATGTAGGAGGCATGCCTTGCTCACAGCATACACTTTGAAAAACATTTCTTGATACTCCAGTGATCAATGGACTGACTCAGGGAGGATAGATGACAAGAATTGTGCTGCTGGTGCAAGTCTAATCTAAAGCACTGATGTGCTGACAAATGTGCATGACTTAAAACAATAACTTGATAGATTCTCACATAGCAAGAGTCCTACTAAGATCTCATGTTCGCCCTCGGGCAACGTTTTGTCTTAGTTGATCATGGTAATTTCTTTTCCACATTGATTTTTTTTTAAATCTGAAAGACACATCAGTCTGCCACTGATGCAACAGGACATTGATAATGGTCCTGATGATAATTTGTAAGAAAATAGGAGTAGAACCATAAAAAGGTAAGACGTTGGCAAGGTGACTCATTTTGTGCAAGTAGAAATGGGTTGCTCATGGATGAGAGTAGAATGATTGAAGGGTGCCAAGTGTTTCAAGATTATAGTGGATTTAGACATGTGAATACCTTTTTAAATGACACATTTTCCATAATGTAAACCTGTGCACTCACATTTTATGCACTGGTGCCTCATAATCTTTCATTTGATAAATGGGTTATTCACATCCTGTGTTTACTGTCTCTCTTGGGTTTAGCCTTCAACTACAGCCCATGAACTTCCAAGGGGATGTAGACTGTTTCCATGTTTCACTTCTTCCTGGCCTCATTTGATGTACAGTAACATACTTTTCCATACCCTTAGACTTCCCCTGTTCTGTGTCCCCTGAGTTTAATGAGGTTTGCTGCACGAGGCAGCTGGACTGAAGCTTCAATCTTGTTAACTTTGTCCACCATTCAGTGTTCTATAGAATAGGTTACTGCTGGAAATCAATGAGTCAGCCTTACCACTCAACATTGTGATTTAATGTGTTCCATAGCTTTATTGATCTTCTCTCTACTACCCCACTTTCTCTCTTTCTCACACATGCACAAGCATATGCAGAGAAGTGAACCAGATGTGGAGATCCCTTCTTTCAAGTCTCATTCAGGTTTGTAACAACAGCATTTGTTGTTTCCTCTGTGCTGCTTCAACATACATGCTTGAGAATCAGTAGAAGCAAGCATAAAAAATGACCTGTTGAATCAATATATCGCCCCAGTGCTGACAGTTTCCAGTGGTGAGGTGTATAAATAGAGGTTATGGAGCTGACAATGTACATAGGGCAAAGGGCAGAGGGAACATTTGGTCCTCTGCGGGAATCTGTCCTCCTGCTTCTCTATCATTACTCAATGTGTCACCCACCGCCTCATGCTTTGACACTCAGACATGTGCATTCTTGTACAGCAGACTTATTTCAACTGATGACAAACACCCTCAAAGGACACTCATAATGAGACATGGTGACAGGGACAGACGGGCTAAAAAACAGCCCTGGACTTTCTCCCAAATAGGCCCGTCATCCAGCCATTTGCCCCTAGCCGTGTGCAAAAGACACTAGCCAGGATGTCCTGATACTATGCCACAATACTGTAGTAGCCTATCAGACAAGGTATTCACAGCAAGTAACATCTCAAAACCAACACCACGTTTGGGGTTGTGTTTATTAATGAAGCCTCAGCCTTCAAATAAAAACAAAAAATGTACAATGCCATTACATCTGCATTGAAAATAAAATACAAATAATGAAATGTCACTGGCTACAGAACCCCCAAATTACACAAACTTACAAACTTTCTTAGTATTACTGACAACACTTTCAGAGATAAAGTAGGCTACTTGCTGTACCTGAACATGGGGAGTAGATATTCTGTAGGCCTATGCCAAAACTATCGTCATCATCATCATCTTTTGTGCTGCAACTATCTTCAACCTGAATAAACATAAACAAAAACAAATGATTTTAAAGATAGGTTATTATCTATTATTGATGATATGATGTGTTGCTTTGTGTTAAAGAATTATCATTGAATAACCTATTTAATATTTTGTCAATGTCATATTACACTTTTTATTCATATTAAGGCTGTGCAATGATGAAAATGACTAGGCCCTATCAATTTTGTCTGTGGAGCTTTCACAAACAACCACCAGGTCTTTGCCAGTTCCACAATAGTAAACGCAAAAAGAAGGAAAGACAAGGAAAAACTGCACTCTGATGGTACCAATGCATGCCTGATGTTTTCCCGTTTAATCCAGTACCATAGTCTTCATCCTAGCAGCAAAAGTGAGCTCACAACAACCTCTCTTATACAACAAAGTGAAATCCCGGTCAATGTTTCAAATTAACCTAACAGAAATTATTAAATACGTTAAGTTTGACAGCACTAAATGGCACGATAATTTTCATAATCATGATGCACACCCATATTGATAGCTGACTATGCAATTCGCTAAGATAGGGATAAAGGCAGACTATTATAATGTGTCCTGCTCCTGGCACTTACCAGTACCTCTTGCTGATGTGAAACTCCCTCTTTTCTTTGATTTTTTCCCATCCACCTTTCTCCTTATGGTTTCTACTAGCCATTGTCACATCTAATGATGTAATGTTTGTTTTTTTACACGTAGCATATAAGTGATCGTATTAGCGCCCCCTGCTGTTGGCTGTTAATATCGCTTTATTAGACTTTTTTTGTGCCGATGGCCGTCGGTTGGACAGCCATCTGGATATTTCCCGAACGCACAGATTGTCAGTCTGTTCCTGCATGGTGAACATTCATAGAAGTAACATAAATGTAGTTGTATGTATACTGTAATTCAAGGCACTCTGCAGTGCCATGAGTAAATACACTTTAATTATTATAGTGTGTGCGTCACTCTTTAAACGTTGAGCAACAGATGTTCAGTGCACAGCAGCACTCCTTTCAGGTGCTAATTAAAGTGGGAAAGATCTTTATAAAAATGGTGGAACAGAGGGCTTTCAGTTGATACAACACATTCAGTAGTATCTTATGTTGGAGGTTGTACTGTTTTAAGAAACAACAGTTGATACCACGTGTATATATATACACAATATATATACACAATATATATGTATACTGGTGGGATGGGGTTGGGGGTCTTTGCTGATGCAAGTTCCCGTCAGCGTTTCAGACCCTTTTTTCATAGAAGCTGGAGACAGAGGAGCTCCCTCAGCTCCTCTCTTTCCATTAATCCTCCACTCTCCTGAAGGAGTGGAACAGGTGAATATTTCACGCTGACTGCCCAGGGAGAGGGATGAGGCATACGGGTGATGCTAGACTCCATTTATAATGGATGGGTGGAGAGGGCTGAGCTTGTCTCATAGAGGGTAAAGAATGTTCCCAAGGGGATTCCTCCGCATACTTACATTCGTCCGGCACCATCTTTGCTTTGACGCTCACTCTGGACGCTTGTTATTTGTGGAACAGACATGATGCCACCACTGCCCCACAGTTTTTACCAGAGGAAACAGGTCATTTTTTTAGGTCCAGCCCACTCTGCTGTAAGTCGTTACGTGAACAGTTATTGCCGGAGTGGGAAATTAACACCGGCCACAGGCTGGTTGTTAGAAACTGGTTGGTATTTTTCTGTTGTTTGACTGTTTGCCACTTTGGCAGCCAGCCTCTTATAATTTGGAGGACCTATTTATTTTTTTGTATCTTGTCACTTGCTCAATACTTACAAGAATTAATCAGCCACCATTGCTAGGGGGAAAAAAGTGTTGTCACAAATTCATTTTAAAGTTTATTGATGCTTGACCACTAATGTCTGCAAAGACTAAGAACATATTAAATTACCTACATTTAAAAACAAAACAATACATTGTAAGCACAGTTATGAATTTTGAATAGCTAAACTTAATGTGATGATAATATCATATTAAGTTTTAGAAGGCAGAAAAAATATCCCTGTTTTGTCTTATTTTGAATCATTATTTGCTATTACCTATTTGATGGATATGTGCTGTGATTGTTTTTGTGTTATAAATAAGGATTCACCAATAGAGGATTCACCTTAGCTATCTTGGTGTGCTCATAAATTATTGAAGTCTTATTGAAAGTGCTTATTGACTGCAGTGGTTGTGGTTTTACACTGGGCCTTTTTTGTGTTTTGTGTTCTGTGTGTTTTTGCATCTCAGTGGGATGTACAGGAATGCGTGTGTGTGTGTGTGTGTGTGTGTGTGGTAGTGTGTGTGTGTGTGTGTGTGTGTGTGTTGCTGTGTCTGGATGTGTGAGTAGGAGTAATGGTGAGAGGGGGTGTCTTTCATTGGTGGAAGTTTATATATATTCAGGCTTTGGTCTGAGAGCCAACCTGCCAGTGCACAATGTCACAAAGGAGTTTTTGATGGAAAGGAAAGGGAGAAGAAAGAGAAACGAGCGGTTTTGGGTCAAAGCATTGGATATCCTTTCAAGCCTGAACACTCCACTGGGCGTTTCAGCAAATGTCAAAGTCACTTCTAGCTGTGGACAGACAGCCTAATGGACCACAGCACAGCGAGTGTGGGAGGGCGATGTAGGAGGAGGACATGGACACTAAAGGCAAACATAAGGGAAAATGCTATATGCAACTTTTTTTTTGCCATGTCCAAAACATCCACAGCTGAAGCGGACTAAAGAAATTAATCAGCTTGCCAAGACACTTCTCACCACCTTTCACTCTGTGCTTTGGCAGATCCTGTAGTTTTTTTCCCCTTTTTTATGCTGTGCTTTGTTGTCGAGACACGGAAGAAACGGCTCATGAATAGGAGCAAACCCCAGCCGTCTCTGCTCTCACTGACAAACATTTGAGACATTCGGAAATGCACAAAAGTTTGAAAGATGATGATGATGAGCTGAAGGCCTCCATTCGGCTCATATTTCCAGCCACGCAATATTTTGATATGAGAAAAACAAGCCTGAAATTAAAGCATGATTGGGATGCAAGCCATGAGAGTGCTTGAGAGGAAACTATTGATGAATACTTTCCTTTACAAACGTCTGGCAGTTGCATTGTAAGACTATTTTCTCACTTGTCAAATGTAATCCCCATAAAACCCCATAATGTATGGCAGTTGTCTTTGTTGACAAATTATATTCTATAAAAGAATTGCCCATGATGTACAGTATGCATACAGACTGCAGGACAAGCATAGATATTGGCGAAGTAGTTACATTTAAAGGAATAATCCACTGAAAATCTGTCTTTCGAGTACCAAATACTAACTGCCTGTAGGCTTGACCTAGTAGAAATCCATATGAATCTATCTTCTTATCAACGTTCACTTTTCCTTCGTATTAACACAATGTTTAGCTTTGGTGCAAGCAAATCATTCAAACATTTGATATGACCTGTGACTTATAGTAGCTCAACTATAGACTTTACAAAATCCTTGTATGAAATGACGCTAAAATACCCCCCCCCCAAAAAAAAACACATCACAACATGACAGGTAAGTGCTAAAAAAAAGACAATGAAAGTTTTCATACTTTATTAAATAAATTAATTTGGACAATATAGTAAAAATAAACATGAACTATTTCCTAAAGAAAAGTTATTATCTTAAGTAACAACACAGTAACGACATGGAAATAGAGGTGCAAACACTACATATAGTATCTGTCTATGCATCTGTATGTGCTGTGTGTAACAGCAACCTCAGTAAAAAGCCTGCAGCACAGAGCCAGCTTAAGAGGGGAACTTTCCAGAATAAAAGAGATAGACTGTTTACACAACTTCCAATTACCTCAGCCGGTCTAATCGGTAATTTCACTCAACAAAGAGGTATAACAGCCATAAACAGTGCCCATCTGTTTATGAAAAGCAGTCGCTTGAAGAGCACTGTTCCACCTGGCCGCTGTTTACAGTGCTGTCAACATCACATTCTCTCAATTTACCCTGACGTCACTGCTGTTGCCCTCCAACTCCCCTCAACAGTCACACACACACACTTGGCTCTCTTTAATTGCGATATAACACTGAATGCGCCATCAGGGGTTGTCAGGCATTGTGCTGACTGCGCATATCTGCAAAGGAATCTCTTCCTTTTAATGTCTGTGAGGTATAGTGGCAAGAAAAGACAAAAAAACACACATAGTATGCACTCAAGGTATTATACTGATCAACAATAATGCAATATACTCAACCTTTTGGTTCTCATCCCAAAAAGGCAATTCATTTATATAGCAATACTTTTTTAACGCATTGACCTCTTTAACCCCATAGATGGTCATTACAATTTTTTTTTCAAACCCACAGAACTTTATTTTAAATTCAATTCTAGTGGAAATCCCAAAGTTACCAAATATGTTGAGCTACATTTTAGGAAAATGTGTATACAATGATACACAAGACATGTAGAATATTACCATTTGATGGAATGAAGCAGCCATGAACATGGTAACACAAATAAGGAGAAAATGATTTCCCTTTGTGTTATTGAATAATCTAGCAGATTTGTGATTAAATATGAGAAAAAAGGAGGCACTAATCAAACTGTCTTTTTTAATAAACGCTGCCATGTACAATCTGTTATTGTACAGATATGTTGCTGATGTTCTATTATTTTGACAATATTCATTTGAGATTTAAAGCCATGTCTTCTTCCTCTGATTAAACACACACACTCAGCTGACCTTCCTGTTTGACCTTATACAGTCTTAAAAACGCACAATAAGCTTGATATCAAGCACATTAATTGTGCAGTTCATTTCTGGGTGACTGAAGGTGTGAGCCATCCCACCTTCAGTGAGCTGAACCACTGTCACGCCAGTTTGTAGATAAGGCATCTATCCTTTAGATACACAGTGATGACTTTGTCTGATTGTTATGCAGGGTCCCTGGTTTTGATGGCTTTGGCTGGAGGGATAAGAAAAGGCCAAAGTGATGGAAATCTGGATTCTGTTTTTGCCAACACTGTCTCTGGGTATTGATTTTGTCTGGAAACCTTCAAAGTGGAAGCATTTATGTCTGAAGCACGAGACAGTAGAGAAGTGCAGAGAGGCTATTGAGACAGTTGGAGGGCAACTAATGTAAATTTGGCTCAATCAGGGGGCTTTTCATTGGAAGGAGTGGGTTGCCAGTTCAGGAAACACATTTATGGACGAGGGAGGTGATGGGTTGATTTATTGATCTGGCACATTTACATAAACCAGTGGCAGACACACTTTGTTTCACAGAGAAAGTGATGTTTTTGCTTTAAAAAGACAAGTCACAACTTATGAAACATTTTGTCACAAGACATGTGCGGTATGATTCCAACTAAACATAAATTTAAAAGAACTTTAAAACAGTTTCCCTACGTGAGAGCAAATGTGTGGAGGTCTAATTATCCATGTCATCTTTTACTGTAACTTTAAGTTCAAGGCAGCATTGTTCCTACTTAATGATACAGATTATGTGCAGTGAAATGCACTGTACATCACACTTAACTTTGTTATTGTCCAAAACAAAATTATAATACTTTTTTAGCAAACTAGCTGGCAGATGGGTTGCTTTTGCTACATGCAACACACACATTGCCACAAAAAAAGCGTGAGAAGGTTCACATGAAGGTTTTACTGCCAAATTGCTGAACATGATATGAATTCTTCTGACATGATAAAACCCTCCAATCTGGTACCCCATACAAACAAATATAAAAAAAATAATATTTGCATGCCGTGCCACTTAAACCTGCACAATCAGTGTCAATATACTTTCAAAATGATACTGGCAGCAGTGACACCTCCACAACAACAGGATCAGGCTTTAGGATTTCATATAGATTCTATGAGAAGAGATGAAAGTCAGGGCCATTTATCATGTCTTTGAGTGGCTCTGTCTTTGTGGGGGACAGGAAATGTGTTTTGTGACATTTGGCCACATCATCTTGAATTATTAGCGCCTTTTGAGAGGACACAGGATTTATCACCGCTTCTGTCCCAACACCCTCTGATGCCACACCAAGCAGGACTTGTGAGTCTCCTCCAGGCGAGCTGTGACATGCTGCATGTGCAAGGCAGAAAAACTAATAATTAACATTTTACCATGGGGTTAAATTATGTTTAAAACCAAATCAAACACTATATATTACAAATTCACCCAACATGTAATCAGCATTTAAAATCTATTCAGTGCCATCACTTCCATCCACCTTACAAGGTGTATATGTTCAGATTTCCATAGTAGAACAGGACTGGAATAATCAGAGCTGCAGTCTGGCTCTTGACAGTAGACTGCGGCAGTCAGCACATTTTTCAACAGCTGGGACATTGGCGACAGTGTCAAAACAGTTCACCACAGTATAGCAGTCAACCCAAATATGTTGACAAAGCTGATGCTAAGTACCAAAAATGGACCAATTTCACATATACATTAGAGCCTACAACTCCCCAACACATCAAAACTCCTGTGAAAAAATTGTCACATCTAGTGTGATAACACTTTGCCTGACAATTCTCTTTGTTCGCTATGATGTGTTAAGTTAATCTTTCTTATTATATACTGTACAGAAGAATGTGTTGCTACAAATTCAGACTTCTGGTATGCTGACTACATTAGCAGCTGGTTTCCCCCCCATCATTTTACCAGTATTAACTACTTATTCATGTGACTATTTTAGTTTTTAAAATGAGGATAGTGGGTGATTTTTGGACATGTGAAGAAGAAGACTGTTGAGTTATACTGTACTGTCAAACTCTTAAGCTGTCAAACCTACTTCCATTACAGATTCCTGTACTGTTGTTGTACCTCAACAATGGTGTGTTCTGAGGTTGCGTATACCACCTTGCTCTTTGTTGCTCACAGAGCTGTGTATGTACAAATCATTTTACCACATAGCTTTAGTAATCAAAGCCTCAGCCCCAGCTAAATCAACAAGGGAATCACAGTCAAGCCTTTCAAACGGGGACTTCACTCTCCTGGATGTAATCTGTTCAGATAAACCTGCAGAGGCCATTTTACAGTTACAGTGTGAGGAGAGATAATCCTACCTGGTGTCACATCAGAGGAGAAGAAGGCTGCAGAGGTTATCTGTGCAATAATGATCGCTCCTGGGACTCTCAGCACCTGAGACACAGTTTCCTGATAGCCTGGTCAACTGTACCCTGTCACTGTGAAGTCAAACACTAACCTCTGCTTTTTCTTTCCTCTTTCTGTCATTCTAGCTTGTGTGTACTGTATCTGTGTCTCACAATGCTACTCACTGCCTGTACTGATTGCTTTCTTGCTGCTCATCCAGTTATGGGAGATATATATTTTGTGTGAATGTTTGCAAACACATTTAAAATATGTCCTGTATAGGCATACACATGCGTGTTTATGTGTTTATGTGGTTGCAAGATGGACCACTCTGCAGCAAAAGGTCACAGATGACAGGGGACAACAAACTACACTCAGAGGTAGATTCACTCTGAATGTGGAGAAAATGGCATAGACAACTGAATAACATTTAGCCAGAAAACTGGCTAAAATAAAGTGGTAAGCACATCCTTAAAATGCCCCATGTGTAAATGTGCCTGTGTTTCAAGTCTGTACATGTACAGCTGTAACCTCTAGGTTTAGTGGTATGGCTCTAACATATGTTGACACACAAAGAAGTCCAAATATCCTGAAAAAGCTCTTATGCTTGGCTTGAAAAGTTTTTTAATGCATACCTGTAACCTCAGTAAAAACACTGGGCTCATGGGGTGCTAGGCCAATTGTTTCTGTTCTTCTGGGTGGGAAAAAAAAAATCTTAAACAGGCCCAATACGATACTGTTTCTATCTGCCCTGTTCTCCTTGGCTGCCCTTCCACATCCTCTGCACTGTGGTGTGGAGACAAGTTAGGCCAGGGTGCTGTGTGAAGCTGGGAGAAGTAATGAAAACAAATGGTTGTCATTATGAGTACTTCACATCATATTGCACAGGCTCCATAACAAAGCCTGACAAGGAATTTTTTATCATGGCCGACATGGTATAGAGGGGAGACACTCCATCTCTGCTTCTACTTTTTTATAGACTGTGATGCTGTGACTTACGGTTCAACTGTTCCCAAAGGAAAAATATGTCAGATATGGTACTATATAGCTGAGTGACTACAACATTATAGTAACACTGCCAGTGTTGCAAAGTTATTTCCCACTGGGCACACCAATGTTAAAAATGAATGGGGTCTGGTTACTTGAGATAAAGATTTTCATCAAATGCCAGTGGATATGTGATTGTTTTCATTTTCAGCCGCACAGTATTTAATGAATCAGTCACTTTATGAAACTGATCTCTATCACTAACATGCAGTTAAACAGTGGATCGACAAACCAACACAAACATAGTAAATACCACTATAAGCGAGTGTTAAAGATGAACAAATAAGAAAGAACATATTTGTGATACACCAAACTCCTTTGGATATCAAATCAATGATACCAATACAATTCAGCGTGTGGCTGTAAAACAACACAAGTAAACTTCTGAAGATTTTGCGTTTCAGTTGATTTATTTACTCTTCTAAACATCAATGAACCAGACATAATGGTAGAAGCCAACTTTTTAAACAATACATTTAAAAATAGACAAGTCAGTTCAGATGGGAAAATATGTTTCATTTCACAGGTTTATCGTGTACCCCCCCAAACAGGGGCAAGAATCAACTGGATATACTTGGCTCTTATTCATCTAAAATGCATGTTTTATGCTTTCATATTTCAACACTTTCACTAACATTAGGCTGAAGACCTAATTTATCTGTTGGGCTATAGACTAAAGAAAATGACACGACCCAAAACGAACAGTCAGTCTGACCAGCGGTGAGATGTTGCTGTTCGTAATGCTAGATTTGGTTTATCAAAGACACTAGTAACACAACACAGTACAGAAAATAAGCACAGCAGAAACATCAGATAGGTCGGACCACCTTGTTTAACTATATATCTTTAAATGGGACATTTTTGGTTGAAAATATCAACACAAAATAAACAAATTTGCCGATTTAACATCTCTGCAATTCAAGTCAACGGTAAGTTGTCTACCTGGAAGTGTTTTTGTTGTGTTAGTATGACGTCACGGTGATTCTGTGTATAGAACATAGGGAACTTTGGATTTGAAAAACATAAACAAACCAAGAAAAATAAAAAAATAGTTTTGGTCATGGAAGTACTCAAACAGTGTTGGTAAAAGTCATCAAAGTTTACATCAGAGCCATCAGGAACCCTATTTTCCCAAACTGAGAATTCTGATTTACAATAGGTTGGATCTGATACTGAAATAGAGGGGTGGAACTCAGATGGTTCATTCTCTACTCTTAGACCCTTTTATGCAAGATTTTGCTAACTTCACCCTGACTAAAACCTTACTAACATTTGTTATGGCAAAATGCTGTTTTTGGGGTGACATTTAACATTGTTTATACCGCCAATATACGTTATAATCTGCATGGATTTAAAGTACTGATGCAATATTTTTTTACCACACTGCACATGGCCTCTTCACCTCTAGGCCAACACAGCCCCCAACTCCCACCACCCCCTTCCATGCACTTGTTCTGCCTTCTTCACACAAAGTAATGATCCACAAATACAATAAAAACATGCATTTTATCTCAACTGTGCAAACCATGCACACAGAAGCTCTAGATAACTGAGTAGTAACATTGTAAAGAGGTGCAGTTGTTTTTTTCTCCTGGAGCTTGGCTGTCACTACCTACACAAGAACAAGTCATACTTGTTTACCCTTTGATGTGGGAGTGCTGACTCATGTTCCTCCTCCTCCTCCGCTGGCGTATATCTGTAACATCAAGTTTTCATATGTACTTTGGCTGTACAGTTACATCCTTACTGTCGTCTCACACCCCATCTTGGTCAAGAAGCTGTCTCAGTCGCTCTGCGGTTCATTAGACGCCATCATTTCTTTTCCTAACACAAACAGCGAGCAGATAAAGAGGAAGATCAAACTTAATTTGGCCAGTTAAGCTGGCAGTGACAGCAGAGAGTGCCTTGCATACAAGGAGGATATCTCTCTGTCAACTTTACTTAAGGAGAACAATATTTAAATCCTATCCTACTTCCGAGGTGCTTTGTGAGCAGCAGCATTCTGTTATGGCATGACAAACAGCAAGGTAAACTGATCACTAATTAGGATGAATTGCCCACTACCCTCCCTTTGCCACACACTCACTATCTCTCTTTTTCCCTCTCATTTCCTGTCCTAGAATGATACAGAGGATAATTTAATGGCTGTGCTTACTTTTCATGTGTTTTCAGGAAGGAATGTGAAGGTATCTTTTCCAGGAAGGAATGTGGAGGTATATTTTCTTCCCTCTGGCTGAGGGGCTGACAGCATCAGATAAATCTTGGTACCCACCCACATCCAGTAGCTTTATTTCAGCGAACTGTGTGCACATGGCAAAGTCGAGCTAAATTTAAACACACAGTCCCTGACAGCCCCTCACAGCAGTCACATTATCCATAATGTGCTCAGGCACTGGGGGAGGAAGCGGCACAGTGTTGTACCTTCAGTTTTCCTCGACTCCCCTCCTCATACCACCACCGCTGCACCCACATGTACTGCCTCATTGTGTTGTTTACATTGACACACTCCTTGCTCTCCCACCTCTGCCCCAAAAATAGAAAACTAAAGCCATTAGTGGTCCCCACCATTAACCTTGTTATTTCTCACCCTCTTCTTGATCTCTCACATACACACAAACACACATATGTTTTTTTTTGTTCTAGCAGACTGTTAGGGGAAATAGAAATGTTCCTCTGTATTGAGCTGTGGCTTTGTAGGATGTCTGAGGATGGGAATGTATGATAAGAGGAAGAAAGAGGCTCTGCTGCGGAGGCTCTGGGGAGCAGAAGCCGCTCTCACTTTCACAGGAAATGACACTTTCAGATCTCCTCCGAGCTGCAGTGCAGAGCTGTTTGCCAGGAGAAAGTGACCCTGTTGTAACTGTTTGTAGTCAATGCTACATCAAGATGGGCTGTAATGTCACCATCAACTGATTCGAAGGAGTCACAATCAAGCCAATGAAATACGTACCACGCAGTCAGGCCACAGGGGCAAGTTAATCATAACTCACCAATTAGAAGTTTTACAGAATAGCTTAGCAACTACAGCAACTTGATCACTGTTACTATAGCAGCAGAAAGTCAGAAGATGGATTCATTTCACGAAGCTGAACAGCATCAGTGTCTAATAGCCTGAGCAGCAAATGTTTGCTGCTTTAAAAGGAAAAGTGAACACATATGTTGCCCCAAGATCATTATAAAGAAAATCCAATAATGAACATCATAAAACCAAAGCAGCAAAAAAATCCAAACACAATCCTTTTAGGTTCCCATTGAAAATACAGTACTCAGAATAGTGTGCCTAATGGGGTGAACATTTTGTGTATAATATTCAAATATATTTCTGCAGAGAAAGTGCTGCTTTTAATCATGAGCACAGTGACTCATGAAGGCAGAGGCACCATTAGAGAGAAGACATGAATGACTCTAGGGGGCTCTGCTTTATTACAGGGAAATTACACTGAGAGGAACTAATTATACACAATGAATTCCAAATTACATCCAATATAAGGAATTACTTGATGTTTGCAATTGATGGCCTCCATGTGCTATTTCATACAAATAAAATATACTGTATTTTCCATGCCAATGTATACATTATCCCTTAATCAAAAGGTTTAACTGCTCCAACAATTGTGTCCGATCACTTTCCTCAGTGACCTCTGAATCACTGTTCACAACTAGGTCTGGTTTTGTCCCCATTGATGGCTGTTTCCCCCACTAAGACAAACAATGAACCAATCAGCTTAGTAGGTGGGATTGAGAATGGGGACATCATCTTCCTGCATAGATAGCTATAACCTAGCTATATTCATTAAAAAAGCAACAGATAAATAAAGTATGGCGTGACAAGTGTGGATGAGATCGACGCAGATTGTTGTGAGTTGACTTCCAGAAATAGCAACTCTTAAATCAATGTATTTCTTTGATCCATAGTAAGTCAACTGCTCCTAGCAACCGCTACTACATCATCCGTGTTACCTGATTTTGGCGTGATATATGTATCATTTGCTACTGTTACATTCAGGGAAAACAACATAATCCCCCCCTTCCAAACATAAAGCATTTTATAGTCTGTGACATGCCATTGGGCCATTTTAATATTATCATAAGTTACCATAAATTCAGGCAACATATAATAAATAAAATGTTGAAATGTTGAAACAGTCATGTAAACTCTTTTTGAGCCGATATAAATATATTCGAGTCACAAAATAATGCTGGTAGCCAGGTTGGATGTCACATATTACTGTGCACTTTACATTTAAACCATTACATTTACACAGGCTTTCAATGTTGGTGCAAACTGACGTATCAACATAGTTTCTTGGGTTTTGATCTAACCTGGGCCAAGATGGTTAGGACCACATGATGAATGCACCTATCACTTTATGAATTTAGAGTGCCTTGCTACAATACAATACTTTTTTTGGGCAAATTTCTGGTGGGTTCTGTGCAGATGACAACTTTAACTTAAATTAAATTTGATTGAGCAATTATGCATTTTCCTAGCAAGACCATTTACTCACAATGACACCTGGAGCTGCCCAGAGCAACTACGGCCTTGACTGGCTTCCTCAAAGGGCCCATAGTACAGATGATGGAATATCACTCACACAGCCAGATTTTGAACAGTCTAAAGTCCCTGACACACTAATCCGACGACCGACCGTTGGCAGAAAAATCAGTCGGCTCGCCGAGGTCCAAAAAGTGCCTCAGAACACACCGAAGCGACGCCGACTTGAGCGTGTAATACGTCTCCATAACAGCAGACGGCGCCAATCTGTATTGTCGCCCAAAAAATTAAAACCAGCAGCTGATTGGACGAACGCGCCACGTGGGTCTGGTTTCTCAGACTGTCATGGCGGCTTGTTCAGAATACAATCTCATATTTTACTAAAATATTCACCGAAACGTGTTTCTGAAAACATTTTAAGCGAGAAATGGGCCATGCAGCTGCTGAATCTGAATGAAATTTCAGGTTGGTGAAGCTCCGCCTGCACAGGTCCATTACTTTCACAGCTGTATGGTAGAAAGTAAGCATTTTGTGTGGGAAAAGAGTATTTACCTTGCAAGAAAGGCTTGTTTTGACGTGTGCCCTGTACCCCAAAACCTGAAAACCTTTTGCTTCTACAGTCAAAGTTTGGTGATAAAGTATCACATTTTGTGGTGAAGCAGCTTCACCACAAAATGGATTTCCAGAGAACAAGCACATAAATATAGATACAAACAGGAGATAAAAAAGAGCAAAAGCATCACATGGTATGTGTGTGTGTGTGTGTGTGTGTGTGTGTGTGTGTGTGTCGGTGTGTGTTTGTGTGTGAATAGATTTGAGACCAAAGGGCAACATCAGGGCAGTTTGCATGAGAAGCACAATCAATAACAAAACTGCAGCAAAGTAGACCAAGGGAGAATTTTTCTTTGGCTAGTTGATATAGCTGCACTATGCCATTCTTTTTTTATGTTTTAATCCAGCTATCTGATCATCTTAAGCAGAGAGTTTCTCCTAAACAGTAAGCAGAGAAAACTGGAATGTATTTCCATATATTCCATATCAACGTAGAAAGTTATTCTTGTTGCCTCCCCATATTGCCAGATGTCCTAGTACACTTTTAAGGAACATCCCACCCGTTCTGTTGTTTGAAAAAAGGACAATTTCAGATGCAATACAACAACATACTGTTGCCTTTTCGAAATTTCATTTCGCAATTCCCCACTGAGCACCAAACCTTGCTCAAACTATTCAAAGTGCTTTGCCAACTTACTGTAAAAGTACCAATTTATATCTCAACATCTGTCTGGCTCCTACTGATAATGCTATGAACAGTTAAAAAACGCTTTGTTGTTTTTTGTGATTACATCTCTCTAAAAGTGATGCGTGCATCTCTTGGTTGTGTGGTTTGACATTTGACAGGAATGTTTTGGATCTTAGCTGGATGTGTTGTGATGCCCATGCTGTTTGTAGCTTCTTACTGAAAGCTCTTGCTCCCTCAGATCCATATCAAGCTTTTACTTCTCTTCCCTCATCTCTCCCTACTTTCCTCTCCTCTCTTCTCGGTTCTTGCCTCACTTCCTCTCTGTCTCCCTCCAGCCTTCCATCCCGTCACGTGTTCTGTCTTTCATTTCTTCCAGTCTGTCTACCTTGTCTTCACACCCTCTTGTCTTCTCTTCTCCCTTCCATACTGCCTGTGGTGCTTATTTAAGTGGGAAATCCCCCAGCCCCCTCTAGATCCAGTACTTGTTGTGTAGAATCGTAAATCAAGGAACCCAGAAGACAGATTCCTCTCTAAACTTTGCCACTTGTAAACAGCTGACTGAAAGTGATGCAGTGTACCAAACAGCAACACAAAACACAGGTTAGAGGATGTCAGATGATCAGTCGTCATGATGAATTGCGTGAATGTTAGTGGCCTCAGAGTTAACAAGGCGTGACGAGTTGCTTCTCGTAAACCCGTTTGCTATCTTCTGTGACTGTCTACAGGTACCCTTTTGAAGTTTATTTATAAAATGCTTGAAGAACATGGTTTATCACAAAGTGCTTTACTGAGCGCAAAGGACATAAAGTAAGAAAACAAGGAAGACTGAGCACATCACAAAACTTGATATGCAGGGCGTGTGTGTGTTTGTATATTACCAGGGCAGAAATTAAAGACCGGAGGGATGCGGAAACCAGGATGTACCAAGTAAATGATACATGAATTTAAATCTCACATGGCATTTCTTATTTCCCTACTTTGTTATGTTTTGAGATTGCATTATGCTATGTTATACTTTATAATTCTGTATATGCAGTGCAAGATTATAGATATACCAATGGCCCAGCAAATTCCCTCTTTTCCCATTATACACTGCTAGAGAATTTACTTCTATCACAGCAGTTGTTGGGGGAATTTGTCACCCTTCTTGCCATCCAAAGTCACACAGACTTGCTTAGTGAGAGTGATTCGATTAAACTTTATTTGGATAAAAAGTCAAATAAACTGTTGGACAGTCCTATATGTCACTATAGTGAATTCAGAGGGAGGAGAACTCACTTAAGCCGCTTTCCGACCAAGTAGTTACAGGAACGTAGTTATAGGGAAAGTCCACTTCTAAAGAGATCTACTAACTACTCTCCCCCAAAACCGTTTTTTCCATTTGCATTCGCACTGGCCAAGTGGCCATAGGGACTGGTAGGAGGGGAGTGATGCAAGCATGGCAACGGTCTTTATAGCGTTAAAATCAGAAAACAAATACACCAAAAAAAGTATGAACTAAATACTAAATCTAATGTATATAGCATATTTGTCATAATTTAACAAGTCTCCCGAAGAGAAACGTATCTCTCTCTCCCTCACCTCTGCCTGCTGCGCTGTGGATGTGTGTGTGTGTGTGACTGTGTGTGTGTGTGTGACGGCCAGCCAGCCGCAGGACACGCTTGTGGAGTTTAACTCTGAAAAGACAGTTAACCACAGGTTCCCGTTAATCTTATGATGGACATGTGTTGTGATATTTAAACAAACGAACCGTCAACGGCGAAATAAAAGCCTCTGATTTATGAGAGCGGTCTGAGAGACCTCCAGCTTACAGCGGGGTCTCTGAGCCAGTCATGGCCGAGCGACGAGCTAGCGGCCGGGGCAGGCGCCTGCTGGCTGTCGCCTGCTGGCTGTCGCCTCACTTCATGGAGCTTCTCAACTCCGAAAACTTTGAAGCAAATTGTCAATTCGGCATCAATTTTCGCAAGACTGCCTATTTTCAAAATCTAAACAGCTCATTTCTCGCCTTAAACATTGTCAGAAATGAAATTAGTGATGAATAAAAAAATAATAATAAAATTGTCCCGTTGTTGGTCTGTCTGTACCGGAAACCCGACCCTCGTTGACCTAGGTTCCTATGATGAAAAGGGAACAGCGAAAAGACCCTGCCCTGAAGTAGGAGCTGAAAGAGTTACAGGAACCGCGGCCAGAGGGACTTAAAAATCCCCAAATTGGTCCAGTCGGAACACGAGAAAAAAAGGGTTCTAGGAATTTTATGTTCTAGGAACTGCAAAAATCCCTCTGGTCGGAAAGCGTCTATTGAGACAAACACAGGCATGGCAAGCAGGTACTCTAGGATGAAGGGAAATTTACTAAAGGCAATGGTCAGGAACAACACAGTCTCACTCCCAACTCGTCAAATATGGCCACTTGGTCAGGAACCCCTTGGTTTAACTTTTCAATGCTCTGGGTCTCCCTTTAGCATCATTTTTTCAACGTGTAGGGTACATCTATTCCCATCTGGTTATTAGGCTGAACTAGTTGATGGATAAGTATGGAAAATAAGAAAACATTCTTAAAAATGACTTTTCTTGAGTATAGAAATAGGATAATTTGAGGTTTAGGCTTTTCACCAAATAGGAAGGTAACACTGGCGAATCTGTGGTCACACACAGCGGTTACTAAAGTAGTGATGCATAATTTAGGATAGTGACATTTAACATACAGTATGTGCCAGTCTGCCACCGTATCTGTCAGTGGAACCTTCTGGCAATATAAATCCCTGCGTGGTGTGTGACAGAGAAGACCAGAAAGACAGAAAATCCTCTCCCTTACTCATCGTAATGTATCCTAATTTGAAAATGTTAACACCATACAAATGGTTGCCCATTTTCTGAAGAGGGACCAGGTGCTAATATTCATTCATTGTCACTACTGTCCTTCATCATTGTGGTATGTTCCTATTACCGGTAACCACTTTCTAAACATTCTCTGACAGGCTTCTGTTGGTGCTTACTCAGATCAGGGGGCTGCTGTCAGCTCACTTAGTCAGTAGTGGGTCCTCAGCAGATGTGACGTGGGCCTGAGTCAGAAGCAGCAGCTCCTTCTCCATGTGAAAATATTTTGAATGGTAGGTCCTGATCGGGTGCCAGAATCTCCTGCCAGTCGATCACCAAGCTTCTCTCACTCACAGGATTGAAATGTGCCTGTCATTTTTTGGGTGGGAGGGGAGGGGGCGTTTGGGCTCGAACATGCTGTTCTTTTCTTCACTCGGTATTTGGATGCAAAGCCACCCAGAAACAAAAGTGAGTTTGTGCTAAACAATAAGGCAGAAGACATTGACTTTTACATTTTCCCACTAAGCTTGTTTGGAGCAGTCATATTGTGTAAAGGGAATAAAACAATAACCGGTGAGACTAAAGAACCGTAAAATGCAAGTTTTATGGGTATCAAGGGACTACAGGTGTGGACAAATTAAAGTTCAAGCTAAAGCCTAACTTAAAAAAATTAATTGTGGGCAAACATTAGTCTGGACTGATGCTCATTATTAAGCAGTTTCAGAAGCTTACAGTGTTTTTTTTTCAAGGCTGCATCATGCAAACACACCCAAACATATATCTTCTTCATGGAGCAATTATTTTCCAAATTGCTGCCAATACACACATTAGGAGAAGTGGAAGTAGCTATTCAGGCACTGTTATCTTAGGATAAAGAGGTAAGCTATTTTGGGTGCTTCATTGCGTCCCGTGGTTTGATATGGACACTTAACCCTGGTAAAGAAGGAAATATTGCTCTTGCATCACCTTTGTGGCACTATGTTACTGATACACACTTTCATCAGTTAGTTAGGAATATTGAGCAGTTGAACAGATGTAGTATCTAGGAGCTGAAGATTTCCCAGAGAGAGAAGTGTAATATCAAGGCAAGAGAGGACTATTACTAAAAAGAATTTGACAGTCCCAAAACCCAGAAAACACATACTATAAAGAGTTGATCAGGGTTCCCCCAAAACATCTATGATGAGGATTCCTCATATAGATATGATGATATAGGTTTTATAGTATTTTATTGTGAAACTCACCCACGTGTGCAACATTGCTGTCAATATTTCATGTATACATATAGTAATATTTTCAAACAGAATTTCTTAAAGGACCTTATATGTATGTGTAAAAAAGGCAAATATCTAATTTTGGAAAAAACTAAATTGTTACTTTACAGCATACTTCACCTTTCTGTGGCCTCCTGAAGCTGCATAGATCCGAGAATGTTTTTTCTACTCTCCTCAATGGTCTTCCTTTTACTCCAACAGTGAAGGAGCCGTGTCAGTGTCGACGAAGGAGAGGTGATTGTGAATATTATGATTAACGGTGTATTCATGGAAGTATTCAGCTGGTCTTATCTCAGCTACAAGCTAAATTGCTCTCTTTTTCCAGCCCTGTGAATGCTCGAGTTCCGCCGTATTATATGAGACGTTCCCCGAATGGCTAAAGGAGTGTTCAATTATTTATTCATGCACTTACTATTTTATTTCTATTTGTGAGAAAAAGGAAAAAAATTTAAGAGACAAGGCTCTTTCTCCACTTGTTTCTGCTCTGTTCTCAGTACTTTTGCAGCCCACACAACAGTGAAACTTACGGAAATATCAAGAACTGCAAGAAGTGTTTGGTTGTTGAATTTAAAGAGTCATATTATTTTGATTGCAAATATGTACACACTTGAAATAAGCCTGCTTTAAAGTAGCTAAATCATGATTGCGAACACTGTTATATTATGTAAAATGACAAAGATCAGCCACCAAAGACCACCATCACTTCTGTATACAAGATGCTGTCCATTATATGGTTAATTTTAACTTATTACCATTTTTCCATTAATAAATGCTGGTTTTATGATTCTCTTTCGGTTGACGTTGTAAATAAATATAATAATAAAATAAATAGGGTTAGGGTTAGGTAAGGTATGTTAGACCTTAAATTGAAAAAAAAAATTTGGTGCAAGCTTTAAGTTGTTTTGAAGACTCATATAATGAAGCATAAAGAGCTCACTCATCAAACACATATTCATGTACGATCACTCCCTCATCGCTGTCACAGATGAGCCTGATGGAGCAACGCATGCAGCACATACTGTATGGAAATATATCTGCATGTCTAAATCAATGCTCTATTTCACTCTTTACTTTGCTTTGACAGCATGAGCTCCGGGAGCGTCCTTGCCCTTCGGCTCTCACTCCCACTGAGGTGGTGTGTAGCTACTCCTGCACTCCACCACGCCGTACTGCTGCACTCCACCAGGGGGGAATGGTAGAGAGGCTGGGGAGAGAGAGATGAATTATAACATATTTTTCTAAGAGCTGTCCCCCCCCCTCTCTGTATCACCTTCTCTCTTACCACAGCACCACAGCACATCTGATGAAACTCAGATGCTGCCATTGTTACGGATGCCAGGATTACTCACATGAAAGTGAGGGCAAATTTGTATAATTAAAAGGCAGCCAAAAGTTTAGTATTTGTCGTCATCAAAATCAGAATCAACTTTATTGGCCAAGTATGCTGACACATACTATAAATGTGTTGATAGTTTGTAGTAGCGCAATAGTTGGTAATGTAAGTCTGTTGATGGTTTAATTAACCTCACTGTATGTCATATTCAATATCTCCAGATCAATACAGTGCAAAGACTTACTTTTTATTTGAGAAGCAGAGAAATCTGGCCTTTCAATGAGGTAATGCAATTGTAGGCCATCCAGAAGCTTTATAATCCAGCATGGAATTGCAGTGTCTTTGTAAAATAAATTTAAAAAAGCATGATAGCTAACAGCTGGCCCTTTCCAAAGAGAGCTCCAGTTACCATAGCCCTTCCAGAAACTTAGTAATATGGCCTGGAACTTCAGTGACTTTTTGGAGACTTTGCACAATAGTTTCCGAATGATAAATCCACGACTGAACTGATATATACACACACACATATATATATATATATATATATATATATATATATATATATATATATATATAAGAACAAATGTACAACAAACAAATTTACAAATTTAAAATAAATTTATAGTTGTAATATATAAAAGATCAAATGTACAGTATTAATGTGCAAAGAGTGCAAAAAAAGTGATTGTCTATGTTTGAGATGATTACTGAGAGGTGGTGTTTGACTCTCTGAGGGAGGCATTGTAAAGTTTAATGACCACAGGCAGGAACGATTTCCTGTGGCGCTCTGTGGTGCATCTAGGTGAGAGGAGTCTGCTGCTGAAGGTGCTCCTCTGCTGGGCCAGTGTGTCGTAGAGAGGGTGTGAGACATTATTGTGTGTGTATATGTCATTGTTTCGTATGAAGATGTATTTTTACCGTTAGCCACCGCCATCTTGACTTCTGACTGTCTGACTGCTGACTATGTCGACCAATCACATGACGTCATGTCAGGAGACAGGCTTGCTCAGCCAATAGATAACCCTTACCTAATAAAAGCAGGAGGGCTGTCTATGTGTGTGTTTTGCAGGCAGAGCTGCAGACATAGACAGTATATAAACTGGACCAACAGATCCCGTTGCTCTGGACGGAGACCAGTAAAGGATATTAGAAGCACTTTTCCGGTGATGGCTGAGCTTTACTGCGCAGCCTCCAACTGAGAGAGACGATGTAAATGTGACGTGAGCAACCTGTCTGAAAGTTGGAAGTCTTCTGGTAGCTGTGCCCAGAGAAATCTCAATCATTCCCAATCTTGCAGAGAAGGAGAGCGTAGGTATATGTAAGGAGATACCATAGGCACAGGCTAATTATTGCTAACTAAAATGCTAGTTAACATTAGTAATTAAACTTAAACAGCTAATGTAAGTCGAAACTGCCTGCGAGCTTCTCCTGTACTGTATGGTAATTCCTCTACTATGCGACAGTAAGTCGCGTGGTTAAGTTATTCGCTGTCAAAGTGGTGCCAAAATGAATAGCAGTCAATGGAATGCTAACGGGAGGTGATGGCTTGGTAGCATCAAAATGGTGCCATAGGAGCAACGTGTCCCGGTGGAGAGGCTTACCCCCTTGGCTGCAGATCATTCAGGCAGCCATGATGTGTACAGAAGTGTGATTTGGCCTTCTGATGTCTCATAGCAGACAGGAAATGCATTGGAAATGGGACAACTAATCTTTTGGATAAAAGTGTATGGACTTTTCGGGACAAAATCTAAATAGTTTTATATTTGTGCTAGTTACAGTGTTTTTTTTTGTTTCCCCTGATTGCTGAGACTTGGGAGAACAATGAGAGATTCAATTTAATTCAATTTCGGTTTTTTCTTTTTTTTGTATTTATAGTCATATACCTGATAGATACCTGATAGACCAGGTTGTCCTTAAAAAGATGTCTGTAACTTCATTGTGCATAACAAGGTTGAGGTTATACAAGCATTATTACACAAGGAAACCAGGCAAACCAAAGATTGGACAAAATTACAACCTTCTTAGAATTACAATAGACATTAAAACAATATAATGCATCTGGTATTAAACAATAATACTGTTTGATATGTGTCAAGTGTGTACTATACAGTTAAATGATTTGGTATTGCAGGGTTATTGCATGGGAATTGTTTTCTGATGTCAGTTTGTTAATTTAACTATTCATGAGTGGGATGTTGAGTGGAAAGAAGTTGTGTTTGGTTGTTTCAGTGAACAGTGTTGTGTAGCATCCACCAGATGTTTCTCAATGAAGGACAGGTTAGCGCAAGTGATCTTTTCTGCAGTCCTTCAGGTTCACAGTGATAGTAGCTAGTAGCCTTGTAGCGTGGTGCTCATAGTTTACTGACATTTTAGTGACTCTGTATGTCTTGACACTTTTTTTCTTTATGTTCATTGGCACAGTCCCATTTTCCCTTTTCAAAACCATGTTCCTTTTTCAGTGAGAATAATTTATCGAGAGGGTGCCTCTTCACCACCTCAGAAGAAATAAAAGAGTTCTAATAGAAATTACAGTTAAGACCCGACCATCCTTAAGCCCCCAGCATTTAGCAGCAGAAATTATTCTGAACACTGTTGTTGACAAATGGTAATTAAAAGATTTGTTAATGTCGAGTGATTAAAAACACTGCAGGCATTTCACAGGGAAATTCAGCATGCAAATTGCTTTCTCTGTAACTGCTGGTGCTGCTCTGTTTGTTGAATGAAGAGCCTATTTTTCCTCTGTTATCATAATATTAAAGAGCTGTCACTTCTCCTGTAATGGAATGCACAATGTGAAGAATTAACATTTTTCAACAGCTATCTTGTTTGTGCCAGGATGAGCAATTATTGGCTAGATACTTTTTTTCTAAGAATGGTAAGATGATTCTACTTCCTCCAGGGAAGCTGTGGTCAGTCACAGTCTGACAGTGGTTTCTTGTTGTGTGTGTATGTGTGTGTGTGTGTGTGTGTGTGTGTGTGTGTGTGTGTGTGTGTGTGGTGTGTGTGTGTGTGTGTGTGTGTGTGTGCACACTGTACTGTATATGCACATTATTTATCTGTCTGTTAGATTTGTGTGGGATAAAAGTGGGCACTGTGATTCTTGTGACAGGCTTGAACCATTGATTCTCCCCATCCCTCCATCACAGGCTACAGCACACTGTTCACCAAAGGCAGGTATGAAGGAAAACCATGAACGTGGAGTAGCCCACCGAATCTCAAAGAGTATAAAATGTATCATCCTGGGGTAAAGCATGTGTGTGATGGAGTATTACACACCTAAATCCTCATTGATGTTGTCTTCACTACGCATTTTAAGAATTAATTCACTCCTCTATACCTGTCAATACCTTGAGTGTGATGCGTTATCAACTGCTGATGTTCCAAGAAAATACTTTTCCTTAGTAACTATACAAGCTCTCTGTTGACTTTGATGGATTAACATAAAACTATGTAATTATTAAAGACATTTTTCAACTCATACTGTTGCCTCTAAATGTATGAGGCGACTTAGGTATAAAGTAATGGCTGCCGCTTGGCAATAGGTAATAATGTCCTTAATGGGCTTAATTTTGAAAAAAAGAAGGAATTGAAATGTCAATGTTTTAATATGCAGCTGAGATGTTGCTTGGTGGTCTTAAGTTCATTTCCGCATGCACGCATGCGCACGTGCGCACACACACACACACACACACACACACACACACACACACAAAATGACAACATACTTTGAGACACAGGTTCAAATGCATGGTCTAACATAGATGTACGTTTAAAGGTTAGGGTTAGGGCCATCAATAAACTATGTAAAGGCTGTGGTGGTGGGTAGTAGTACATTTTAGGTTGCAGAAAGCAGTGACCATACAGAAAATGGCAATTAGATTTATTATGAAATGTAATATACACCTTCCAATTATTTAAATGTGCATGTGTTTTTGGTCCAGGTGGAGTGCGTTAAAATGATCAGCTCATGTCCAGTCTTAAAGCAACACCAAAGCACTTTTCCTCTTCGGTCCACCTACAGGTTGGAAGCAGAATTGTCCATTACCGCTGTATTGTAGATTCTTATGTCGCATTCGAACTACAGATCCGCTACCTGATCTGGCAAACTTGCATAGTGCGGTTATAGCCGATAGAGGGCCGCAAAGCGAATGCAGAAGTGTCGTTCACCCTGTTACAAGTTGATGAACCACTGAAACGATTTTGGAAACATGAATCTTTGGTGTTGCTTTAAGAGATTAATCTATTAGCATTATGGTGACACTGCCCAGTAACATGTTTCATGTGTCAATGTGTCCTTGAGTAGGACGACAAGTCTTCTCTCACTCAAAGAATTTATCGGCCATTAAGCAATATGTAGCCACTGGCTTGCCTTGTTCTGTTTCATGTGCAAATAAAAAGCATGAATAAGACTTTTTAGAATTAAAATTGAGAATAAAATTATACTTCAATTAAGAGTATAAATCAACCATCTGGTGTGGATGACAGGACAAAAAGATGTCATTCAAATGTTTAAGTATAATATGTTTACAGCAGTTATGCAGGTGCTTAAAATGACAGGAAATTTCAGGTTGGTGTGTGTGAGGCAAATGACCCAAATGCAGGCAATGCGGGCCGACAGCAACAGTTCAAGGGTTTTATTGCAGAGGTGAACATGCAAAAGCTTACAAACAGGCAGGTTCCGGGGTAAAGGTTTCAGGTTTCAGCTACAAGTAGGTAAGAAGGCAGACAGGCGGGTTTAGGTAGCTCAAAAGCAAAGACAAAAGAAGATAGCAACTTTGCAACATAGAAAAACAATCCAACAAGCAGACGAAGGAAGTGGGGACAGGTGTGTAGATGCAACGCATTCTCATGAATGGGTCCGTATGATATTGTACGAAAATCTATGCATACCAAAACGTATGATATCCTACGAAATTAGGAGACCGCCGGCTGGTCACGTGACGCTCCATGATGCAGATCGGCAGTTGCTAGTTGTTTAAGTCGCTTTGTGATGCTGGCTACAAACCTCCGTAGTTGATGGTTCAGTTACCTGAAAATAGCTAACTTTGAGCCGGGTACAAAGCACTACGAGCTGCCGGTCGTTTCGGCGGACATTACAGTTAAAATTAGTCCACAAAATATGAGTGTTTTGCCGCAACGGAAATGTTAAGATTAGGCACCAAAATTACTAGTTAAGATTAGGAAAAAGATTGTGGTTTGGATTAAAACACTCCTAAGGAACATACATTTCCTAGTAGTTTTCCCCGGGAAGCGAACTCCGCTCCCTGGCTTGAAAGTCCTGTATGTTAACGCCCACCAATCCACCCCGACCTCCTCCATTGAGGCCAGCTGCGTTCTTATACAGCGGCCGTCAATGTAGTGAATACAGCAAACGAAAACATGTAATGCTTACGAATTACAGTGCTGAACTTATCCCAGCTTTTTGAACGAATGGTTCATGATAACAGGCTGGGAGATGAGGCAGTCAGGTAATGGGGAAAGGAGGGAAAATGGCTATGAAGGGTCCTGGGAAAAAGGGAATATGGCTGGAGAGGAGGGACAGAGAGACAATGCAGGGGGCTGGGGCTGTGGTCTTGCATTGCCAGACCTTCCTCTACAGCGCTATGGAGGAGGGTCTGGCTAGCCCACACAGCATTGCGGGATGGGAGAAAAACGTGTTCTGGTTCATTTCTTTAAACGGAACGTGTACGTTCAAAAGTTGTTTTAGTTGTGCGAGAGAATTGGACAGATAGTCTAGCTAACTGTCTCAATTTACCATGCAGAGATCTGAGGAGCAGTTAACCATAGTCCTCATAAGGGACTATTCGTTATTTATTTAAGAGGCTACCGGAGTTTTGGGATCTTTAGTCAAAATAGACTTGACCCTCCCTTCGCCAGCAATACATTTTTCTATGACCCTCCAAAATGATTGGGAAAAGAGACATGACCCTCCCCAATAATTTATTGATGCCTTCTGAACTGGTTTGAGCTTGGCAAAGATGTACAGATAGCAACTGTTTTTTTACAATCATGACATACATGACTTAACCTCTGTTTTCTCATCTTACACATTACACTCCACTGTTGTGGTGGCCATTTCAGTAGATTTACTCACTAACATGGATGGACATTGGATGGACGATGGAGCTAGCAAAGCAGTTTTGTGTTTATAAGTGCGGGCAGGATTTATTCCGTTTGGGATATCCCACAGTCTCTACAAAGCTATAGCTCAAATTGTCTGGCTGACTAAACAGGGAGGGACCCATCTGCTAGCGATAGGGGGCCGAGACTGAGAGCTACATGGAAAAATATGCACCAAACAAGCCACTTTGAAATTTTGCTGTTTTCATGAATACAAAAGTTGGATGACATCGGTGAAAAGACATGCATACGGCGGAATTTCCTGCGGCACCGGAGCAATCCCGGAAGTGGAACGTCGTGGATATAGACTAGGGATGTGACAGTGTGGCTGAAGGGAGGGACTAAGGACTGAGGCAGACTTTGTGACTGTACATTTTTTTTCAATTTTTTTTCCATAACAATACCAGCCACTTTTGAAAGTGAGAAATCTCAGTACCGGTTGTCACAATAGCAAAGTTACTGATACTGAATAATACCCTCTGTTGCAGATGTAGCAGATTGCCAGAGGGCCTCCTCAAAAGTCTTTTGAAGTGCAGCCATTTAGCCTTGATAGACAATCTTGCTCAATTATTGCATATTTATTTATTTATTCTGCTGCTTTTTTTGATTTTGTTTTTCAAGATGTTTTTGGGGCACTTTAGGCCTTTATTTGAGAGGACAGCTGACGACATGTAAAGGGAGAGAGAGGGGGAATGACACGCAGCAAAGGGCCGCAGGTCGGTTTCAGTTTCAGTTTCTACTGCTTTGAGTGGAAACGTGGTGAGATGAGCAGAGATGTCCTCTCTCCTTGGTCCCTTCTGTCTACTTTGTTAAGAAAAAAGAAAAAGGTCTGTCTGCTGAACCAGGATGTTCAGAATGGCACTGTCAGTCCCATATGGTGCCGAATGTTCAAAGGACACTGATCGCAGGAAATAGAAAGAGCCAGCTTGCTTGCAGAGCTGTTCTGTCCCATATGCATGGATGTGGTGTTTGCAGGCATTCTGACGGACAGATGCCATCTTGATGTGTTTAAGTGGGTTGTCATCCACTGAAGTGATGTTCATCTTTTATAGTGAGTAAAGCAGAATTTAGCTAAGAGAGAGTTAGGGAACCATGTTTAGGGAAAGGAAAGGAGTCTTTCTCTTCAACTTTCTCCTCATTTGAGGCTGTGAGCGACCTTGATTATAATTAAACAATCTCGTTAAGTTGCAAAAACAAATTTGAACCCATAAAACACATATTTAATTATTTAAGCTCAAATGATAGTTTATCCGAAAATGAAAATAGAAAATTAATTTTTTGACCTTGTTAACTGAAAACAACCCTTCCCCCCAAGAAGGGACAGTTTCAGTTGGGAAGCCAGTGAGGGATCACATCCTCCCAACGATTGATCATATAGCTGAGTGGGATCTGGGAGGATAGCATAAACGTCTGTGCATGATATGCCCTTTATTTTCTGTCAGGTTAATCGAAGCAGATGAAGTTTCCATGTGTGTCTGAGGTGGCATCAGCAATGTACATCCTCTCCTAAAATTGGACAACATTTATACAGTGTTAAGGGGAAGGAGAAACATGAACATAATCCACCTAAACCATACCTGTTGAAAGTGCTTGTCAAATAATTATCCACAAATTGAAGAAAGGGCTTCTTCCATTTTTGCTCTTCAATATATGCAACTTATTTCACTTGATTTTTTACTGCTCCAACATATGTTGCACATGCTCACTTTTGTTTTCTTGTTAAATCCTGAAAACAACAAAAGCCCGAAATATAATTGTGGGAATACTGCCTCTTGGAATTAAATTACATGTCAGTCCTAGTTTCAGTGAGGCATTGAGGGGGAAATGAAACGGAGCAAAAAATGCCATATGACAGGACAGCTGTCAGGGAAGATGCACTCTTCTCTTGCTCTTTGGTTCCTTTTTAAGAGTAGCAGGAGGCCTCTGCAGTTTAGCAACAGAGAGCTGAAGCAAAGAAGTTAGTAGTTGGCTTAGAAAGTCAATTAAATTAATTCACGTGTGAATATGGCAACAAACTGATGGTGAAACAAAATAGCCAACTGCCTCACTATGTTGCCACTGCCCCTTTTTGGTCTCTTGTCAAGACTCTGAGTTCAGAATGATGAAGTATTTTTTTTGATCTGCCAATAGAAAAATGATAGTTACGTTATTGTAACTCCAGATTCTATGAGTATAGGCGTAGCCCTCTAAGCCACGCTATTGGGTTTATCCCTTCGCGCATGCGCAGTCGTGAAGACTTTCTTTCCCGCCCTAGCGTGCCGCTCGGGCTTCAACTACGTCCGCAAATACTGTATATAAACAGAGCGGACCCGTAGCTCTGCTCCCAACATAAGCTTTTTCTTCAGCTAATGTAACTGGAGCAGGTGGCCCGGATCTTAGAGGGCTACGCCTATAACGTACTACAATAACGTAACTATCGTTCTATTTCGTATAGGCTTCGCCCTCTAAGCCACGCTATTGGGTTAGAAGCTGATGTAGTCAATGCCACCTGCGACCCAGAGCCCACAGTGGAGCATAGACTAAACTTTTTTTCCCTTCTGTCTCTCTCTCATGCACTGACAGGGGACTGTATCAGATAATCTGTTATCTAGGTAACGGGGCCTGCCATGGTAATAATTTGGCCTAGCCGAGAGGGCAGGCGTGCATGATTGGTAATTATGGGACGCCCGAGTCCCTCCCAGCCACCCAGAGTGTGTGTGTGTGTGTGTGGGGGGGGGGGGGCAGTGCACATGCAGTGGCACATATCATGATTGTAGGCGTGCATGGCAGTGAGAGAGGATGTGTGATAGCGACAAATATATATATATATATACATATGTACATATATACATAGGCTACACATATATGTGGGACGCCGCTCTCCTCTCGGCACCCGGCCCGTCGTTGAGTGAGGATAGGACCGAGTGAGTCAGAGAGGGCTCGGACATATCCTGCAAATAGAAACGGGTGAAAGGGCATGGGGATGCCCAAGAGGCCGCCGCAGATATCAGCTACTGACATGCCTCTGAACAGAGCTGTTGATGCCGATAGTGCCCTTGTAGAATGTGCCCGGATTCCCTGGGGGGGCTCTGCCCTCTCCGTGTTATAGGCCTGGGTGATAGCCTCACACAGCCAGTGAGACAGACGCTGTTTTGACAGGGCCGCTCCTTGGGAGTGTTCCCTATAGTGTACAAACAGCTGTTGTGTCCGCCTTATGTCTGCTGTGCGTAAAACGTACTGTGATAACGCACGCACCGGGCACAATCGGTGGGAAACCTCCTCCACGTCGTTGTAATGAGGTGGGGGGAAAAAAAAACCCTGGAGGGAAAAAACCCTCGACCGAAAGGAATTTGTTAAAATCTTCGGTGTGAATGAAGGGTAGGCTGTAGGGTGGCTGCGCTCCCGTCCCCTCTAATGGAGAGACAGGATGGTGAAACTGACAGCGCACATAAGTCGCTCACTCGCTTGGCTGACGTCAGGGCAAGGAGAAGCGCCGTTTTTAGGGACAGCAACCTGAGAGAGGCTTGTGCCAAGGGCTCGAAAGGAGGCTTCCCCAGAGCTCGAAGCACCAGGGCCAGATCCCATTGGGGAGTGAGAGAGCGCACGGCGGGTTTTTGTCGTCTGACCCCTTTCAAAAAATGCTTTACTAGGGGGTGCACAAAAAACGTTCTCTCTCCATAGCCTTCGTGGCAGGATGAAATGGCCGCTGCATAGGCTTTGACTGTGGACGGAGCCAGGTCGTTATCTACCAATGTTTGGAGATAAGTCAACACGAGAGGCAGGGGACACGATATAGGATCTGTTTCACTCTCCGTGCACCAGCGCTGGAAAGCGGACCAACGCGCTGCATAACACGCTGTTGTGGAGGGGGCTCTCGCGCTCTGAATAGTGCGCACCACCACCGACAGATTCTCCTCCTGGATGCATTCCAGGAGACGAGGAATCAGAGGGACCGGGGGAAAAGCATATAGGAGGGTTCTGGGGTGGTGGGAGAAAGCGTCCACGCCGAGGGGTGGATTGTCCCGTGCGCTCAAGGAAAACCACAGAGCGCACTGCGTGTTTTCTCGTGAGGCGAACAGATCCACCTCCGCTTTCCCGAACCCGCTCCACAGCTTCTGAACAATAGTGAGATTCAAATTCCACTCGTTGTGAGAGGGCCCTCCCCTCGACATTAGGTCTGCCGCCCGGTTTAGTATCCCGGGGATGTAGACAGCCTTGAGGGACAGCAGGTGACTGTGTGCCCACAGCAGAAGGCTCCTGGCTATTTCCAATAGCCGGGCCGAACGTACGCCGCCCTGGCAATTTATGAACGCTGCTGCAGTAACATTGTCTGTCTGTACGACAACATGTCTCCCTGCTACCACCGGGGCAAAGTGTTTCAAAACCTTCAGCACCGTGGACAGCTCCAGGCAATATATGTGTGGGAGAGGGGGGGGCGTGGCCATTCTCCTCCCACCACCTGTGATTCGCACATTCCCCCCCAGCCAGTGAGGGACTCGTCCGTGTACACTGTCACGTATGACGTCACCTTGCCCAGGGGAACCCCAGCTGACAAGGTCCAGGGGTTCCCCCAATATGACAGGTCCGACTGTAGGGAAGGAGGAATGATCAGCATTCGCCACTTGTGACGTATGGGGTCGAGACGCTGACGGAGGAACCACCTCTGGATTTTTCTCATGTGGAGAAGCCACAGGGGGACCACCATGTAGCCCGCGGACATCATGCCCAGAAGGCGCATGACGGACAGCGCTGACACCTTTGCGCGTGACGTGATGCGCAACAAGAGAGAGAGCAGCGCGTCTTGCCTTGGTGTTGACAGCCTGGCTCTCATAACAGTGGAGTTTAGCACTACGCCCAGATAAACTATCGATTGTGTGGGAACCAATGAGCTTTTCTGCCAGTTTATGGCGAAGCCCAGCGTCTGCAGGTGCCGCAGAACTGCCACAGTGTGCAGCGTCGCCGTTTCCCGAGAGGGAGCCAGGATGAGCAAATCGTCCAGATAAAACAGGACTCTGACGCCTTTTTTTCTGCAACGGCTGAAGTGCCGTCTCCATGCACTTGGAAAAAGTGCGGGGGGGCAGTGAGTAACCGAACGGTAGTCGGGTGTACTGAAAATGGGCCCCTTGGAAAAGAAGCGCAGGAATCTCCTGTGTCTGGGAATGATTTGGATGTGAAAGTATGCGTCTTTCAGATCCACAGATGTAAACCATTCTTGGTGGCGCACACATTCCAACACATGTCTGATGGTCAGCATGTGGAATGGGCGCTCCATGACAGTAGCTCCCCTAGCTCTGTCATGGCATCTGGCTCTGCCTGGGATGACACGGTTGTCTCCAATACGCCCGCGAAGCGAGGCGGGGGGGAGGCGAGCTGAAGTGTATAGCCCCGTGTTATCAGCTTTGACATCCATGAGTCCATGTGTGTCAGTCTGATCCGTGCTGCGCTGTGCTCTGAGAGCAGGCGTGCACATGTCTGTATGTTTGTTTACGGACATGGTCAGCAAGGAGCGCAGAGCCCATTCCACCGCTGGGCGAGACGTGAGATTGTGACGCCCAGCCCATGGAGGGCTCTGTCAAAAGGGCCGGTCACCGCCGTGAGAGGCGGGAGCGGTCACTGGGTCATTGTCTTCCTCGTCCCGCTGGCATGGCCGGGGGGAGAGGGATGACTGAGCGGCACCGTTCATAGTGAATGAGCGTTCGCTCCCGCTGTCTGCATAGTGAGAGACCGGTAGAGCTCCGCGTGCAGCGGTGGGCTGGTGTGCGCTTGTGTGGGGAACGACTGTCATGTTGTCAGTGCACTGTTCAATGGGAACAGGGGCTGCTTGGCTGAGGGGAAACTGCTCTTTAGATGGGTGGGGGTGGCCCTTAAAAGGGCCGTTGTGTTTCCATCTCTCAACTGTATGTGGACAGACGTTTCCCGCGCCCCGACGCCGCTGTTTGTTGGGGGGCTTGGGGGTAGGTTAGACCAGGTGGGGGCCGCCTTCATGGTCCTCCGGCTCCGAGAGGCCTGCCGGTCATGTGGAGCCGGCAGTCGCTGCGGAGGGGGGCCGGGCGGAGGAGCGGAGCTCGAAGCCTGGGAAAACGCAGCCGCAGCAGAGGCTGTGGCGCGCTTCCTTTCATGCCGGTTGTCATGGCGACGGCGCTGCTGTGGAGGAGCCGCCTTCTAAGAGCCGAGCATTCGAAATCGTTCCGCTTGGTGCAAATGGGACGTGGCTGTCTGTAGGCGGGGCCCAAATAGTCCATCAGGAGCTATGGGGCCGTACAGAAGCTTGCGTCTGATGTCAGTGGGTAGCTGTGTCATGTGGAGCCAGATGTTTCGCTGGCTCCATAGTCTGCCACGCCATGACTCTGGACAACGCCACCGTGGACGCCGTGGTCAGGGTGAGGATCGCGGTCATAGCTTTGCCAATCTCCGTGACTAGCTCCGGAAGAGGAGCTCCCGGAGTAGGCTAATGGCCATGGCGGAGGCGGCGGAGGCTAGCAAAGCTATATTGTTCTGTGCCGCGAGACCCTAGGCCGCACACTGGTGTGACCGGTCAGTGACCTGAGCACATACCTGAACCATGGGGCGAAGGAGGCATAGGCTTCCGGTGGCCGAAAAAAAGTGGCCTTCAGAAGCAGGATGGACGCCAGACTATGCTCCAGAGGGGGGACTGAAGGGAAGCCCGCTTCTGTGTCGCCTTGAACCCGGGTAAACGGGGCGTAGCGAAAGACGGGAGCCTTCAGTTTCCCGGGCTGGGAGAGCGCCTCTTCCACAAACGGCCGAAGCTCCGTGAAGCGCGGCCAGAGTGGGGCCAGTGAGGAGGGCGGCTCCTGAGCGTAAACATCCCCGCTCAAGAGGCCGCGAGCGGGGGCTGGAAGCTCAGCCGGGAGCGCTATGCCTCTCTGGTCTGCCGCCTTTTGATGATCTCCAGCAGATCCAAAAGAGAGGGTGGAGCCGCCTGAGGCAGAGGAGAAGACCGCCGGAGCGGTGCCCTTGGCCATTCCGGAGATGGGGAGAGCCGCAATGGGAGGGCATCGATCCCCGTTTCGAGGTCCAGATCTCCCAGGGGGGAGGAGGGACAGCCGGTGACAGAGGCGTTATCCAAGAGAATCGAGCCATCGGACTCGTGCTCGTCAATAAAGCCTTCCTCCGGCGGATCCAGGGTGTTGACGGATTGCCGTCTGTCTGCCCAGCTGCCATCCCCTTCCCCGCTAGCTTGACACTCCAGAAAAGCTTCCGCCCGCCGATAAGCTCTTTAGATGGCAGGCGGATGCAGAACTGGCAGGAGGCGTCGGGGGTGAGAGCCTGACACTCCAGAAAGCTTCCACCCGCCGGTTAAGCTCTTTAGATGGCAGGCGGATGCAGAACTGGCAAGAGGCGTAAGCGGCGCCAAGGCAGGTCTCACAGCGGGGATGGAGGTCTGGCGGCAGGATGCAGCCAGTCCGGCAGGTGGGGCAGAGGTGAACACCGCTGGAAGTCGAGCTTGTCTTCATACTGCTAGCTTGAAGAAAAAGTGGGAGCAGAGCAACGGGTCCGCTCTGTTTATATACAGTATTTGCGGACGTAATTGAAGCCCGAGCGGCACGCTAGGGCGGGAAAGAAAATCTTCACGACTGCGCATGCGCGAAGGGATAAACCCAATAGCGTGGCTTAGAGGGCGAAGCCTATACGAAATAGAACAGGCTGTTTCACTCTACCCAGTAGTGCAACAAGTCATATACACAGCATACATAAAGCTTGTAATTAATGTCTAGGTGGGGACTTGACAATTACAATTACAACTGCTGTTTGGCCCTGTCTCCAAAGCCACTACATCTCACCAAAGAAGGCCTTCTTGGTTACGCTGCCAGTCAGGGAAAAGATAATAATATAGAGCAGTAGATGTCTGGAAGACTCAGACAAGAAGATCTGGAGTGATATCTGGGGAGTTGACACTGCAAATCTTTGGGTCAGAATTCACAAAAGAAACCTTTGTGTGGATTTATTTTGCCCCTGCAAGCAAAGCCACTGATTACAGCAGATCCATTAGAATTAATTGATTTTGCTGTGTAATTTTGCCATTTTTTGCTGGTGTCTTTCTATTCATAGTCAGTAGTAATACAGAAATTCTAATTTAATTTTGCACTTGGCTGATGTTACTCTGGACAAAAAGTGAACAAAATGGCTTAACTCTGTACACGAAGTTAGTGGGAGCAACTTTAACAAACTGAACCGAACACAACCAAACAGTTAAAATAATGTTAAAGTTCTTAGGCTCATTTAAAAAAATACATTTTCTGTAACAAAAAGGCCTAGAATATCAGCTGCAGTTGAATGTGAAATGAAGGAGCAAAGGAATCAGAAAATAGCCATGGCCATGGACAGCCTTTTAATTGTTGATTTTGGTCATTTTCAAGCCAGCTGAAAACACATAATGGTGATTGGATTGGTTCAGAGAAGTCTGAAGTGGCACTCTGGGGCCATGTTGGCCAAGGCAATCTCTGATTAAGAGACAGAGAAGTCTCATTATTTTCTGGGTTGCGGCAGCAAGGGAGGTAGGAGAGATTAACTAGTTGACAGTTAAAATGAGTGTGACAGGATTCCTTCTGATCCATTGGAGGATTAACACCCCATTCTGGATCTTTTTACAACTTGTATCTGCTTTCAGCTATTTGCTTAGGTTTCACAGTCTGAAGGCTCAATTATACTGACTTTTACAGACTTCACCTCTGTTAAAACTCCATAGCTGCTCACAGATCACAACATTAGACTTTAAACTACCTACTCAGAGCCAAATGACGACAAGGTTTAGTCAACTATTTTTTTTCATACCATGAAGGAAGGTACAGGAAGAAAAAGTACTAATACCTGAGGGGTTTAATGATAAATAAAGTATTGAAGACCTTTAGTTTCACTGCATTAATTTGAGAATCTGGATATGCAGTGCACTGTTATGATTTGACAGCAGTTTGCGTAAAGAAATGTACACTTCAAATCATTGTGATAGCAGGAGAGGCTACATGTGTTCTTCATGGCCACAGTACAATGATGCAGTTTCAGTATGACTATTTGAGGACTGCCGGCATGTAGAGTAAAGACTAAAAAAGGTAACATAGAAAGAGATACTGCCTGACAGTTAATTCCTGACTTCATCAATGTTGAAGTTAGGTCTTAAATTGTGTAATCACACAAAATTCGCTGTAATGGGTTGGAAAAACAAGGACACACTCCCTGCTCCACCGAGAACCTCAAAATGTTGTTTTTTTCTATTCACATTTCTCAAATAGCCTACGAAGGAAAGAAAGGAACGATGAGAAAGCTGTGACACAGGGCAGAATATGTAGGAAAGTCAGGGATAAAAAAATCAAGAACATTTTGTTTTGTCAGTGTATAACAGGGATGTCATGTTTGCCACTAGAACAACTAAGTTAGACATGAATGCTGTTAGATATTCTCTTTGGTGATCAGATACAACAGGTAGGATGAAATCACTGTTGTTATGGAAACAAGGTCACTTTTTTCTCAATTGTGCCTCTTTATTTTTCATCATGACGTGCTCTCTCTCACACACACACACACACACACACACACACACACACACACACACACATACTGCTTGTGCTAAAATCCTTTGAAAAACATTTGGATACAGATGGCCAAACTTTTTACACAAAGTTTAAAGCTGCATCAACTATCTACAAATAGTGTAAGCTAAACACATATATGTCCCCAGTTGCCAGTTGTATCTAGCATTCACCTTCCTCTTGATGCCATAGTTTGAACCATCATCTGTCCCAGTATTGATCATCCTGTCTACCTCTGAATCATCAAATACATACGATGAGAGGCTCAGTTTGCTAAAGGTCATCAGGGTGGACAGGTATCATTTCACATATATATGTCAACATCTTTTTCATGATTTTTTAGTGTTGGAGCAGTTGTTTTGACAAATAGATTGATATCTTTGGTCAGAACTGTGGTGGAAATGTTTTCCTTGCTACAGTACATTTTGCCACTCAATTACAAGTGAACCAGTTTCAATGGACAGTTTGGATAATTTAAGGGCTATTGTGTTCTTTGCAAAATGAGGAGATTACATAACCAGTTATTTGGGAAATAATCCCAATAACTTGACATTGCATACCAGTCTTGTGTGCACTGTATTTTGTCTCCCTTACTGCATTTTTACCTTTAATTTCTCTCTTCTATGGACACACATTTCTTTTTGGAGGTGACAGTGACTTAGGCATAACTATAACAATTGTATTCCTAATGCCATGAGACTGCAGGCTGCAGACTTTGAAGACTGTAACTGGCCTTCAGTCTTGTTTGGCCCCACTGTTTCTTGGAGTGTTTGTTTATGACAGCATCTCCCTGATTTAATTTCAGGTACCTCTGTGTCCCCAGCAGGACAAGTGAAGACAGGAAAATGGTTTTGTATTACCTAGGCAGCACCTTTACAGTTGAATAAATCTGAACCACAGAGAGCAGTTTCAAAACTCTTATTATAAAATAAACTTGGTAGTGCCCATGATTAACAGCAAAGGTCAAAACCACAACAGAGCAGAACACTGACGCTTTGAAAACACAAAGTTTTTATTTTGAGGAAAGCAAAATAGATTTGTAGGAAACATTTCTAGAAAAACCTGCACACATCACAACTCAGTTGATTTTAGCGCAGCATGCTCATTCTCTCTCTACCTCTAAGAGTCAAGCACACTGTTATGCATATTTCCATAATAATCATCTCAATTAACTGAATTGTAAGTAGTTTCTGTTGGAGTCCAATTAGATTTGATGTTTGAGGGGAATACAAAGGGCACTGAGGACTTTGTATGATATATTCTTGAATGGAAATTAATGGCAGCTTGTTTTGTCAGCTGTTACTGGCTATCGCTCCCACCATCTGTTATCTTTTACAGGAAGAAGAAGGACCTCTATTTCTTACCCTTCTCTTTGTATTTCTCTCACTCTGTCAAAAGAACAGATTGAGATTGAGAGTCTTTGTACAAAGCTGATGGATTCACTTCTTTAAAAAAGGCTTCATGTGCAAGGACCATACTGCATTGTGGAATACCATCAGATGTATCAGAAGGGGGTATTTTAACATGTAATCCACAGCTTTTTCTTTCCAAATAAAGGTCCGACTTGCTATTCTTCAACAGCAATGATTTAACTGATAAATAGTTAATAAAAACGTCCATAGATTTGAAGGAAAAATCCACTGTGGCACAGACAGGCCCTGTTCATACATGGTTTTAAAATGTGTTTTGGTGATCCAAACACAAGTGGAGAGCAGAGACACATCGCTATCATGCGTCTCCAGCTGACTACTTGTGTTCAGATTCTGTCACTTCCGCTAGAAGGTCAAAGGACACCATGCACAGTTGTTATGTCCACACTCTCGCCAGTTATGTTAGCGGTTGTGTCGGTATAGCTGGAGATATCGCTGTGAGCCAACTTGTGGTAAAATGTGCGAATTGTAGAGCATTGGCCCGCTGTCACCACCATGTCCAGCACTGATGATGTATTTTCCTGTTACGTCCTTGTTGAGGACGCATCAGGACGCATTAGCTTTTACACTACAAAAGATGTGTGTTCAAACGCATCCCAGACCACCTCGGCAAGTGGGTTTGAGTGATCTGATCACAATGCGTCTTACTGGTCATTTACACTTGTTTGTTTATTTGTTATGTTTCATTTGGAATAAAACATAAATAAAATAATAGAAATATAACAATCCACAGGCCACAAAGAGTGCCTATTATTCAACTATTTCTCTAAAGAGACAGACATCATCAGTTATCCATTCAAAAGACACTTGTGGCAACTATTGCATGATTAATGTATTAATGGTTTAGACAACTAAAACACTTGGCCAAGGTTATGGAGCTGTTATAGTTAGATTTTGAGACAAAGAAAGGCGGAAGCTGCACACTCATAACTCTGATGCAATCTTTTTCTTTTAAAGTGTAGAAATTGATGTCTGTCTTCTTCAGTGCAAAAGTCAGCAATCATCTGACTGACACATATAGCGTCTATATGTTTTATATCCTAAAACTCAACAGAGTTCACAGGGAAATCAACTTGAGCAATCTACATGAATCCAACCCTGTCTCTTAGAAATAATGTTAATATAAAACTAATTCGCCAGCACACACATTTCGAAGAAAGCGTTATGCTGACCGGATTACGTTTGCTTTTAATATGTGAGATAATGTAGTTAATTCACAAATCTGGCAAGTCGCAAAATCTAACAGTAAAATGTTCACTTAAATAGTATTTAATTTGTTTCCCACCAAAATATCCGATCTTGTTACATAGCTAGGTAGCGACCTAGCTAAATCCATGAAAAGTAGTGAGAGAACAATGGCAAAACAAATGCCACCAAGCAACAGGTTGTTGTAAGTGGACTGACAGAAATAACAACTCTTAAAAGTCAGCATTATTAGCTTCCCTCCCTGGCCGGAGCCTACAGGTGGATGCTTGGGTGGTGATGGTGGGGCTTAAAGAGTAGGCAGCAATACGGGTACAGGGCAGCAGAAGCATTGACAAGCAGAGATGGGGAAATTTTTCAGCTTAAATAGACCGCCAAATTGATGGGGTGTGTTTGGTAAATCATACGGAGAGTGAAGCATGCCACGTGTGTATACAGCAGTGCAGCTCAAGTTGACTGCCTGAACTAGCTTGCAGGCATCGCACCATTTCATTGCTCCAAGCAACCACTACTGCAGCTTCCATATCAACTGAAAATGACGTTGGCAGAAGTGAACCTAACCCACCACTGCAGTCTGATTATCAGGCTGCTGTGACCCATCCTTTTCAGAACAGTCAGAACATGATGCCATTGCTCCCTGAGTTACAAAACAGGTGACCTTGATCTTTCTTTCATGATCTCAAACTCTCAAATGTCACATTCCTCATCTACCTGCTTTGACTAAAAATACTATTCACAGCGGCTAACCTGTAAAAATCCACCACAGCAGGTTATGAAAGCTACCTCAAACCATAGACCAGGGAGGAGGGAATTGATTTTTCATTGATCTCACGCCCCAGAAGCCATGGCATTGTTGCACAAAAAAGGGCCTGCTGGGAATTGGAGTGAAGCAAAGGGTAGAGAGAAAATACCATGAATTTAAATACTTGATAATCAAATTAAGTTTCCCAGAGTGCCATGGAACACCTGCACGGTGCTGATAAGACAAAGAACAAAGGGGGAATAGGCGAAAGAATAATCACAAGAGAAAGGAAACCCATAAAAGCCCAAACATGGTGGGGGATAAGCAATGAATAATGTAATGAACTTGTAACAGCTCAAAAATAATCTCTTTCTCTTTTAGTGTCTTGTTTCCTCCATCTCCCTTTCTTCTTTTTCTTTGTCTTTCTGTCTTTTCTTGCTCTCAATGCTTCTTTAAAAATTTCCTCCTGAACTCATTATATATAACATCACAGGAGAGCAGTCTTCAAAAGGATTTAAGAATAAACCGAACAAAATTACTGTTCCTTCCTCAATAGCCAGACACAACCAGGTCACTGAGTAGGAATGCAACCTGTAATGGGCAAATTGAACTTCACTTTTAAGTATGTCCTGACAAATCCACTGTTCATAATTACAACTCATAATAAATTGTCCCTGTCTGCAGTTCAACACCAAACTATTTCTCTCATCTCTGCACCAATGGGGTGATGGTACCTTAATGATAAGGAAGCAATTTCTTTGATTCTATCAAGCTTCCTTATAATGAAAATTGTGAGATGAAACAACTGGTTAAACTCTTCCCGACTCTGAAATCTTTTTCAGGGCGATGGGAGGATAACTGTAGGAGAAGTAAGCTTGTGACCATACAGATGCTGATACATGAAGTTGGGTCAGAAACGGCAGTTGAGGTGCCCTTATTGTCAGCTGCTTTGCAAGAGTTGCTCAGTATGGTTGATCGTGGTTGGGCTGAACAGCTCTCACGCACGAGATGGAAAAAATTTGTGTCATGGAAAAAGTGTGGAGGATGGATTGTTGGACATTTAAGATGACTTGCTGCACATTTATAATACTTACCAATAAGATGTTGTTTCTTTGTTGCTCCATGTCTGCTGATCCAAGGGTAACAAGTTGATTTAATTTCATTACCGGATTGCTTTGTGAAAACCTTATCATGAGACAAGTATGCCAATATTTGATGATTCTGTAAAATGACAATGTTCGTGTAAATGACAGGTTTCCAACCAAGTGTAACACAAACTTTAACCAAATTTCCCAAAATTTGCCAAAGAAAATCTGAATGTGAATTTCCATTCACTAACATAATGTAAATATGAGGAGTTTGGCACATCAAAATAAACAGTTAGTGGTGCTAAATATCCAGTGGGTTGCCATTAAAGAACTGCAGAAGCAGATGGCAGCACAACAAGATGACATAATTAAAAGAGCACCACTGAAACCACAATCAGTGCAAAACAAAACAAATGCAAAAGCTGCATGTTTTTCAATTTCAGTATCAATTTGAGTTCATTTTGATCCTAAAGTCACTGTTTAACACAGATGAGCAGCAGTTTAGATTTGAGATTTCTTTGGTATTGTTGAACTCCCACCTGCCCACTCAACATACATTACATTAGAGTATAACTTGAATACATAAAGGTTCTCCCAAATGATACTTTGCTGTGTATTGTCGTCACCACTTCTCCCTTGAACGCTCTCCTGTGGTATTAAGCCACAACACTGCAGGCACTACAGCTCCAGCCATCTGGTCAGCCTGTCTGCTCCTCTCCTCTGCTGTCACTCACTCCTGCCCCCTCAAGTGTCACTCAGCAGCCTGGTGGGAGCTGTGGTTGCGAAGCAGCAAGAGAATATTAGCATCATAAACTGTAATTACTGAGGTTAATAGTTGACAGTTGCAGTGCAAATACTTCAAGGGTTCTCAATTAAACCTTGATTCAGCCAGGCAGTTTTACTGAATGTAAAAACTGCACCAGGAAACTGCACACAAGCAGTGCCATGTAGGAGAGAAAAGCTCTTAAGAATCATTAAACCACGCACACACACACACACACACACACACACACACACACACACACACACACACACACACACACACACACACACACACACAGTACATTCATGTTTTACCAACCCAGCATATCAGTCACCTTACATTGGCTAGTTAGTAGTTACTCAATATGAAGCACTGAATCACTACTGTTTGTAATTTCCTAGGAAATGAAGAGCATGCAAGACCAAAGAAAGTTATAATATAAATGAATAGGTCATAGTGAACATTTAACATGTTACATATATTTGAATAATTGATAAATTCCACAACCATCTGTAATAAAACACAAACTCAAGCATTACCACCAGGAGTGCAGTTGTCTTCATGCATGTAGTGTACCCTGGAGTATATCCTTGACCTGAAGAATGGCTGTTCTAATTTGTGGACCTTCTGGCAAAATCAAGTGGGTGACATACACATTTCAGATATAACCGATAATACTCAGGGCCAGATGTATGCTTTTGCGCCCACTTCAGGCGTATTTGTTTCGCATGGCGAGGTATGTACAAACAGTCTGCACTGGGTTAAAAGCGCAGACTGCCTGTCACGGGAACTGAAAATGGCAAATTGTGCTTTTTCGTGTCATGCATATGCATTCATGGGAGGGTGAAGGGGAAAGTGGGAGTTTCTTATAAAGAGATGGGAGGGGAAAAGTAAAGTGCGCCGGTATGTACAAAAAGCGCGCCTCTACTTTGCGGTGAAAATTCTCCGCCTCTCATAAGCAGGTGTAAACCAGCCGCAAGCGGTTTCCCTCGCATATGCCTCCTGGTGAAATGGCAGCAGTAATCCGAGCAAGACGAAGACAGGCCAAGGAGACGAGCTGAAAGGATTTTTGCCACAAGGATCACACTTTTTCAGCTGATTGAATACAAAATCATTAAGCGTTACAGATTAAGCAGCCATGCAATATTGCAGTTACTGGAAGAAATCATAGAGGACATTGAATCTCTGACTCAGCGTTCACATTCCATTCCAGCAGTTGTTAAACTCCTCGCTACATTACATACATTAATATTGGCATCAGGATCATTTTAAACAGTCATAGCATCAGCAGTGGGAATATCGCAGTCTGCACTCAGCCGTATCATAGCACCAGTACTTAACGCTTTGCTCCAGCGCAATTTACGGTATAGTGGGCGGAGAAAGGCGCTGATTACCCGATGAACTGCAGGTTTGGTAAATATGACCAGTGTTGGGCAAGTTACTTCCAAAATGTAATACATTATAGATTACTAGTTACTGTCATTTGAGAGTAATTAGTTATATTACAATATTACTGTCGCTAAATTGTAATGCGTTACACTACTTTTGCATTACTTTTGAGTTACTTTCACCAAAATAACAGCGGAAGTTTGATTTGGCAGCTAGCTTGTGAATTTCACCACCGGATCAATAAAGTCTCGTCTTTATCCACTTTAATACATCATAGATTATTCATATTTTGTATAATTAATATAAATATGCAAAGTAACTAAAGCTATACAAAATAGATAAGTAAGTGCTTTTATTTTGAAGTAGGTTACACGGACGTTGTCTGTTGTGTAGCCTATTCTTGCTAGCTTACTGAGAAGCAACATGTCTGTCAGGCTCAAGTTGTTCACTTTCTTGTTTGTAAAACTGCAACATATTGAACAGTAAATGGTCACAGTAAAAGACAAGCGTTTTTGGTCGTCATTCGAAGCCATTCCACTACAGGCATAGTTACTCTCTACGGCTGATAAAAATGCAATGATATTTACGTGTAGCAAGCCTCAACATTAATTCCCGACATGTTTATATCTGTCAGCCGCTGACGTACCGTCACCTGTTGGGACATACATGCTGTCCGTACCGTCTCTGGTTCTGACCACGGGAACAGAAACAGGACAGCTCACTTCAACGCAGCGTAATAACTCCTGAAAATAATATCCATCTCGCAAATGTATCTGTCCCTGCAGTCATCTCAACCATCGAATACAGCGACAGGAAAATAATACGGCTTTTTTTTTTTCCTGTGAAGAAATGTGTCGCGGTGTTGGTGGTAACCCTAACCCTAACCCTTAAAAAAACCAATGCACCACTAAATGTTGCGTTAAAATGCATTGTAACTCGCGTTACTGAGATTGTAACGAGTATATTACCGAAATGTAATTAGTAATGCGTTATATTACTGCGTTACAGCAAAAAGAAATACATTACTGTAATTGCATTACTTTTGTAACGCGTTACTCCCAACACTGAATATGACATAAGCTGAAGTATCACAGCGTGCACTTTCTGCGGGTTGGCCATGACACAACTCTACATTCGCAAATGTGCATGCATCTGGCCCTCAGTGAGGTACCTGAAATGCCCTGATGAAAGGCAGAGTGACAATTCCTCCACAGAGTCCTTTATTTAATATTTCTGAGTGTACTATTCCTCCTATACTATATTGAAGAAAGTAAAAGCTAAATTTACATTTCCTTTTTTTATCTTATACATACCATCATCTCATACTTGATGTTAAGCATCACCCATACTTTGTGTATTATTATACACTATTATCCATGCTAAGCTTACATAAGGTTTAATATACCCTGCATGACAATTTGGAACACTGGTTAAACTGTGTTTGGGGTCTCTCAGTGTGCTATTTTAACAGAAGCCAATTAGAGGTAAATATTTAATGTGGCCATTGTAAAACTAGTATCATTTGTTATTAGGTATGGCTATAAAATATTTCAGCTTTGGATATAGACTTGGACCAGACTGGGCCATCAACAGCTTGGCTTTTTATTTGGCCAACATCTCTGCCAAACCTTTTGGTTATACTGTGTGTTGAAACAAACCCTTCCCACCCTTTGGAATTTAGAGACATTCCCAATCCTTCCTTTTTCTCTCTGTAACTGCAAACTTTGATTAAGATGATGCTATGATTAAGACAGGACATAAGTAAAATGATTACATCCTTATGGGTAGACTTTTTTTATGTGATAAAATACATTTTTTTGTTGTTGTTTTTTATGAGACAATCCTAGTACAAATTAGTGCTGTCCATGCATGCTTTCAGCCCATTCATTCAGTGTCACTGTATTGGATCCATAAATAAGTAGTCCAAAAAATCAAATCGAGGCAGCAGTTTCTGTTTAAGGTGGCATTTGGAAGAGGGAGCATAGACTCCAGGTCTCATGGCTTGGCACCACAAGGGTTAAGAGCAGTCTTAAATATGACTGTTACCTCCTTAAGGCAGCTATTCAGAGCTCTCTGCAGAGGTCCTAATGAGAATGAAATCCATCCACTAACAACACGAGTGTGACTGTTCACACACTGAACTTGTTAAGACTCCCCTATTTCCCGCCATCTTGCTCTCGTATACGTATATACACCCAATGCAGCAAAGTGTGGAACACTTGCAAACACAGATCTGTATGTGCAGTCACGTGTATCTTTGCACATGTCTGAAGGGCTGGAAAGCATTTCTACTGTAAATGCACACCCTCACAAACCCTCACACAGACACAGGTACATAAACTCTGTACATAATCATCCTATTCATCTGTCCTCTTTATCTGCTGATTTATCGCCTCTCGATTTTTCTTTCCGATTTCATCTCTCCACCATCTTCCTCTTGTGTCTCCCCTATCTCTTCTGCCTCGATGCTTTCACATCCTCGCCCCCCTTTTTCTATATGTGCCGTCTTTTCAGTTTCATGAGTAACTTATACAGAAAGCAAGAGAGAGTGAGACCTACAGAAAAGCTCTGTTCACTCTAATAATTGTGCTTCCCAATGGTACACTTTGGCTGAAGTGTGCACATAGTTGTAAAAGAAAGCCAAAGAGATAAAGGGGGCAATGCAAAAGAGGGAGATGTGTGCGTGTGAAAGCATGTATTTGAATGTGTGTGCCCATCTGCGTGCAGTTATTGGTGTGTGTCCTGTTTCTACTTCCCCCATCTGTCCCTCCTGCCTTAACGTCCAAACACTCTTCTAATGTGCTGTCCAATAAGCCAATGATTATCATATCTGTGCAATATTAGCTTCTATCACTGCCTGGCTGAGGATCAGTAATTGCTGTCCATGCAGAGGAAATGGGAACGGAAATTACATCTGCCTATACAAAGAGATTGTTTCCTTGTTAGTCCTAAGGGACTGTGATGACCCCCATGTGTGTGTGCATGCACTTGTGTGAACTTGACAGTGTGTGTGTGTGTGTGTGTCTGTGTTTGTATTTATAATAGACCTTCTCAGTATGCAGATGAATCTGGCACTAATATCAGAGTTGTATTAGGGAGAAGATTTGGACAAGGGCAGCACTGATGTATAGGTGTCTCCTGCCTCTTGTGAGTCTTTTCTTTTTTCTAGGACAAAAAAAAGCTTGGTGTTGTTTGTTTTTAATGCCCTTTCTTTGCCAGTAGGCTGGCATATGTTGGGCATATGTTTTATTGTTCATTGGTATTTGTTTCCTCAAAGGAACATATATTGCAGAAAAACATAGCCTGGATGCCAGCCGAACTTAGCCCCGCCATTTGAGGTCGGGAAGTTCGGTCTGGATTGATCCATTGTGGAGCAACTATGCTCGAACCAGAGGTGTTCGGACCAATCAAATTGTCAGGGCGGGCTTTATACGATGATGGACATATGATCAATAGTAACGTAATCAACCATGTCACCAAAGAGTGCTTGGGAGAATTGAGATGTGTAGATTCCGCTATCGCGTCTGTTATAGAAGATATTGACAGCGCATTCATTTTAAAATCCTCAACCGGCCCGTCTCAGCTCGACTCAAACCAGCTGATGGTGTCGCTGTGACTCAGCTGTTCAAGTCCGCCCGAAAGCACGGTAACGTTATATGGTCGTGCGAGATAGAGAGACACGTGACTGAAGAGAGAGAGAGTGCCCAGTGGAAAAAAGCCATGAATCAGAGTAATAAAACGTGTTTTCGCCAATTCATCACTAGAAATGCAATGTAGCAAGCATCTCACTATCACTAACATTATCCACATTCATATTTACACGAAACAAATGATATATCCAGCTACAAAAAAGTCTAAAAGTTGGAAGTTAGGATCGAAGTGCAAATAGTGGTTTCTATGGAGACGATACACCATCTCGTCTTATTGGTGTTGAGTTCTGTTGACAGTTGAGTTGAGTTCCATTGCTCTGATTGGTTGTAAGTCTATCCAATTGACCTCTCGCCGGCCCCTCCTCCAAAACGGCCATTGTCCAATCACACATCATAGCAACCGTTACTATGTGAGCAGGTCTGACAAACATTGACTCCAAGCAAGATGGTGAAGCGGTGCGCCCACGGCGTTTGTAAATCGGACACTAGATACCCCGAAAGATTGTCGGGAGGAGTTGTGTTCTTTCCATTCCCAAAGCCGAAAACACAACGTGAGCGGTGCCTACAATGGATAAAACAGTGTGGACGGTCCCACTCCCATTTAAATGTGTCGAACATTACGAAGCATAAATACGTCTGCTCAAACTTATAAGGCTAACAGCTAACTAGTTACCGTGTTGTCTAGATCTACTAACTAGAGGCAAGAACACAAATTGGACCAAAGTTATGATTACCATGGATATCATTGCCAGAATGTTAACCTACTCTCTAAGCTAAGTTTAACGAGCCCTTTAGCTTTAGTCAACATTAGTTAACATATTAGCTAACGCTAGCTACATTGCTAGCTGCTGTTGTGTTGGGTCTTTGAGCTCCCCAACTTTATTTTGCGTCAGTTTACAACAAAGTCAAACATAGCGCCCCAACAAGCAACTTTAAATAATTTTGTTTTTCTCTTTCATGTAGCATTTTATGAATGGAAAACCTACCCCTGAGTTCCCCAATCCCGCATTTGAGGTACAGGTCATGGGGTTTCTCAGATTTCGCTTGAGTAAGCATTAGCCTCGATAGTAGTCGTGTCTCCTTCAATGCGTATTTTTAAATTTTGAATATATCCCTCTACTGCATACTGTAACCCCTTTTGCCTCGATCTGGAGGATATCGCGGAGGTATTGCTCCAAAACAGGTCACTGACACGCACGGGTATACCTCTTCCCGTCATGGCAATCTGTCACGCTGGTCGTGTTTGACCATTTGTTTGTCGGACGTAGCAACAGTAACTAAGGGGGGCGGGGCTCGGCGAAAGGCTAATTGAGTGCAGAGGCATTTTCTTTCCTGGTTCGGTTGAAACACGCCCCATAATCACAGCCCAATGGAGCAGTATCAGACTCATATTCTGACTAGAATCTGAGTATGACAACATCAGGCTAAGAATCTAGACTTGGAAAAATAATGTTCTGTCTCCCCCAATATGCGTTGTGTTTACAATAAAGAATGTACTGTAGGTCATAAAAAATTCTAACGCATGACCAGTATGTAAATGTGCTGTTTATGTATTCATGCTCATCCTGTCTACCTGCCCTAAACAATATGTAGATCACATGCCAACACTAAAAAGACACAGAGCTGCACTCCTGGGAGGAGATGTAGGAAGTGGCACTGCATATTGCATATCTGTGTCTGCAAGCCATGAGACCATCTGCAGCACATAACAAGTAATCTAATATAGTGTTGAGTCTTTTCTTTTTCTTTCAACCAGTACAAAATCTGCCACAGAAGTGATATGGTTTCATTTTGTTTTTCCGCCCAGTTCACTTTCATTTGACTACTACTTTTTTGGAATAAGTTACTGCAACTTAAAACAAAGAAAAAAGAATTTTAGATATACAGTGCTTTTATGATACTGATGATTCATGATTCAAGTGAATGACAGAAGTTGAAACGAGCTGATTTGCATTGGAATTGCTCACATGAAAAAAAAGGCTCAGTGCCATGATGAATAACTTGTTTCCACTTAGAAGCATTTGGAACAATAATCTTTGCATTTCAATATGTTACATCATTTTGAATTTACACTGCACTTACAGTAACATGCATCGTACATGCAAAATGGACAGATCTATGTAGGTAGAGATGTAGGTAGGCAGAGAGATGGATAGATTGGATGATTGGATTAAACCAAAGCAGAGTTTGGGGTATTATTGCCACAATGTGGGTGTTATATTGACACTAACCACGCTTGAGTAGGTTGAGACAGAGAGCTTACTGGACTGCTCCATTAAGAAACCATTCCAGCTCATCCAACTCCTTCTGTATATCTAAGTGCATACAAGACCAGGCCTTCAACTTCCACTGAGTAAAATGAAGCTACATGTACATCAATAAATTTTTCAAAATGCTGCCATCCATCATCCCTCTCCCATATGTTCCTCTTATATTCCTTTTGTATTTTCTGTGAAAGTGACCTTACTCAAACATGAGTCTAACTCTAACTATAATTAACTGTTTATTATTCATTAATCTGACTAAACTGAACTATAATAGATGTATCCACTTTGGATTAAGATACTGCTACTGAGTTCACCAAATTACAAAAAAAGTCCACCGATTACAACAACAATTCCTTTGAATGGGAATTGGTTAGTGAAAAATGTTGCTGCTGTCTTACTGTAAATGCTGCTGTGACCTTTCCTCCCATCTGTGTCCCCTCTCCTCCCTCCGTTCTTGACTTCTCAGTGAGGAGATCCAGCAGCACGGTGCCAGCTTGTATGACCTTAGGGAGCAGAGAGTACAGGGAGAGGAGATTGAGCCACAGTACTCCTAAACATACAGTGTATCCACAACATCACCCTTTGTCTTCCTCCTGTATCCCATCCTCTATGTTTCTGTCTAGCTCTTTTATCTATTTCCTCAGTCCCCCTCTCTCCTGCTGTTTGCACCACAGCTAGTATTTGGGTCTCTGCAGATGTCACATTGTATCACGACACAAAAAAGCTCAGATCAAACCGTTCTCACTCTTTGGGAAACACACACATATACAGGTTTTTGCACACACACACACACACACACACACACACACACACACACACACACACACACACACACACTTTTTCCTCTCTCCTATTCTGGCTTTGCTGGCGACAGATGGGCTGAGTTCTGTGTATCTCGTGTGGAAGTGTGTGTGATTGGTGAAGGACAGAGGAGGAAGAGTGGAAAATGAACTGCAAAGTGCTGTGTGTGTGTGTGTGTGTGTGTGTGTGTGTGTGTGTGTGTAGAGTTGAGGCAGAGAGAAGAGCTGGCCAACGAGCAACTCTCCATGTAAACACTGGTCCCTCACAGTGTTGACTAACTTCACCATTTGATTTAGTAAATTTGGGAACAAACCATAACATTCAAGACCAGACACTAACGATAAAGACTATTTAGACCAAAATACATGGGTTTATTTAGTCTTGACAGTCAGCAATGAGAGTATATCAAACGACTGAGTAAATACAAAGAATAGAAAGGCACAGAAATACAAATTCTCATGTTCCTAAAAACAATTAAAATATTTCTAGCAAATATTTGGTTAAAAGAGTTGGTTTAGCTCATTCATGATGCAGTTTACACAGAACAGGCAAACAACCGAGGAAAATGCTAAATTTGGATAAGATGCTGGATGAAAAGACATTATGAACAAGGACTGTTGTGTCTTACAAAGAGTGCTAAAGGTGAGTGAAGTTTATAAGAGGGAAAGTGAACTTTAAGTGAGCTGCACTGGGACTAGAAGATAAATTGGATTAATGAATGATTCTCCCTCACAGCACATCACACTATTTTATCATTTGCTGGACATTTTCAGGCAATTTTCAAATCATTATCACTCCTGCTATGTGATGTCGACAGTCTTGATCCCTGTCGTAAAAATCTAAAGAAAACATGCACGCACAGACACACACACACACACACACACACACACACACACACACACACACACACACACACACACACACAGAGCATCATTTTATCTCCCGACGGTCAACATTAACTAGCTCGGACTGGAAAGGACTAGGTTCACCCTGGTCTGATCAGTCCTGTTGCCAAACTATAATCAGTTTAACAATTGTAACACCTTAAGGGTAAATCCCCATAACACACTGTGTTTCACTATCAGTGGGGGAGACTTTACCCACCCATTTTACAGAGGAACAGGGCAAGGTTCAATTTGTTCAGCTCTGTCTGTTACTCTGAGGTCTCTGATTCATTTTCCTCTGAGAGGCTGGATGGCTACAGGCACATTTCTGGTGATGTAGAAGCACTTTTAAAGTGCCTGTACAGTAAGAAAGAACACAATAAGCACAACTAAATTAAACAAACTGCTGATTTTAATAACAATAACTTTAGAAAAAGGAGGTAAAAACAGTATGAACAAACTATTGTTTCTACAGTACCTAGTTTTTATGACCATGTCCATCTGTGTCTGTAGTTACTTTTGACCTTACTGCATTTGCTGCCTGTAGGTGCTTATTCTGTATTTGTTCTTGTTCATGTCTTATTCCTGTATTGCACTTGCAGGCTCCAGCAATTGAGTGGATGTCCAAAAAAAAAACCACATCCTTTGTGACAGCTTGACTTTCCATGTCCTTTGTATGTACCTGAGGATCTTCTTTCTTACCTACCACACACACACACACACACACACACACACACACACACACACACACACACAAATACCACTCACTGTCACTCCCTCAGAGAGCTCCATTGAACCACTATTGACCGCTGCTGTGGCTAATCGAAGGCCCAAGCAGCCTTCTTGTCCTGTTGGTTAATGGTGACCCACCTACCCTCCTCTCCCAGCTGACGCTGCCGCTCTATCTCCATTTCAGCCCTCCCTTCCTTTCGTGCTCTGGCTTGATTCGATGGCATTGATCCCATTCACCTCTTGACCTTCTTGTAGAAGAAGATTTACTGATGTAGCTGTCCCACTTTGAACACGTTACTTCTTTCTACAGTTTTGCTGCATTACCACAACAAATTGTTAACACAACTCTGCTATATAGAATAGGATATGTTGTATAAAAATACATTGCACCAGAAGTGTTTATAATGATACTTAAAAATAAATAATTATTATAACGTTGAATAAAGTTGAAAACGTTGAAAACGAAGTCATAGTATAAAGAGACTAGGGAGAATAGATCCCGAAGTCTAAACCATATAATCATAATACATTTTTTAAATATTATTATAATTAAATATTATTTAAAAAAATCTCATTTTATTTAGTCGTTGTTCAGTTATGTCCTGTCTTTTCTGTAAATGGTATGCTACATTATCGACTGGTACTGTAGTTTTGGTGGAAAGAAAAAATCATTTAAATTTATTTATTAGCTTTTTCTGTTAACAAAGCTAAAAACAAGCACCATATCTAATATGAGTATTACATGGTCTTTATTACATTGGTCACCCTTCCCAATTTGTTTTTTGAACACTCAAAATGTTTTGATTCACTAAAAGGACATGGCCAAGTCATGATGCAACAATAACGTGTATTTGATTTATTTATTCAGCATCAAGGTTGGGAACAAGAGGAGACAAACCAACAGAAAAGACTGTAAAAGACCACTTGTTCATTAATTCATAGTACATGTCATATTCTGAATCTATTTATGTCATTCCTTGGATGAAAATCATGTGTTTTTTTTCCTTCCAAGCCTTGGAACAATTGAATGAGCTGGGAGCCAAGCAATCTGTTGGTGTTCTTCAGTTATGGATGGCTGAATAATGACACTTCTCCTGCAACCAAAACAACTTTTTTAATCAAGTTAACGTCTGCGCCAAATCATCTTTTTCTTTTGCTAAGCTGTCTCTCCCCCCCTGTTCCTTTCTTGTTTCAGTCTTCTCCACTGTTGCCACATGTGCATACATACACACACTGACTCTCATCTTCTTTTTGTGGTATATTACCCAGTCCCCGCTAGAATGGCTCAATTGTTTTAGCTCAAGACAGGGCCCATAAAGTGCCATTAAAGATGTATCACCACAGCAGCTAATGTTTTCTTATCCATCGTCGAAGGAGTCCCTAGTCCTCCAGGAGTAGGAGACTAACAGATTCTTTTCTAGGCCATTTGCAGTCCTCCCTCTAACCTCCTTCTTCCCCCCCTGCCTCCCTGTACACAGCCGCCTTTTTCTCCTCCTTCCTCTTCTGCCTAGGCCCTTTTGGTCTTGCTCTTTCGCCTTGTTACAGCTCATCAGTGCTCTGCATTGCTGATGATGTATATTGAGACTCCACAAACCCAGGATGAATCCATTGAAGGTATAGAAGCCATAATACTATATAATTTACGTTTTTTTCTCATCCAGACATGTGGTACAAGTCCTGAACTGCAATATATTCAGGTTGTGGAGAGAAAAATAAATGTATAGAGCCACAGAGGAAGAAAGAAAGAGGGACGAGTAAGAAAAGGGTCTGAGAGGGAAGACAGTAGATGGTGGCAGGACGGTTTCAGTTCTGTTTTCGTCCCTGACTCCTCTATGGATTTTAGAAAATGGGAGATACTCCCAAATGTACAGTGCTTTGTCTCTAGGACATGACTGGTGCTCTGAATCATTTCTCATCCTATCTTGATTGCTTCAATTAGATCTGCAGTTTGTGGGCTGCACTTCATCTTCAATTATATTTAGCAGCTCAAAATGAAATCAGGGATTGAAGACAGAGTGCAGCAGGAGAAGTCATAATCATTCTACCAGCACAGTTAATGGCGTTTAAAAAAAATTACAGTAGAGATAGAGATTTTAAAAAATGCACTTTTAGAGACTGTTTTTAGTAGTTTGTATTTGATTTGATTCCAGTGCCCTGCCATCATTTCCAATCTGATTCATATGAAAGACAAATGGGTTACAAGGCTCGTGGTTCCAATGAAGGACAGCAAGTCTTACAAGTCATGTACTGTACTGTAGAAACCAGGTTGCTGCTTAGCAGTTTTTTCAGAAAAATTCATTGATGCAATGACTTTTGAATATGAACATCTGAATCTATTTTTCCATCAACACAATATATATTTTTAGCAAATTAGTCAAATGTTTTTATTCAACATGTTTAATCCCATTCCCTATATCAACCAACGTTGTTACTCATCATCATAACATTTCACATCACAAGTATATGTGACCATTTATACAAAAGCCTGAGCACAATTTCAGTAATTCAAAGGTCTGTGATATGATTGTCCATGTGTATTATAGCTGTGTATTTAAAGATAAATTGAAGGAGCCCATAAAATTGTTGCCATTTGTGAAAGACCTTGATTCTGTCATTAGCAGATCAAAGGAACTAGCAGTGATTAAAATCAGTTTTCTTTTGATACCAGTCCTGAGCTGATTATACGTATAACTAGCAGTATTATGTGACTCATTTGGGATGACTCATTTTTTGATGTTTTTGAAATTGAGAAATTTTATTCATGTGCACATTCAAACACCTCAGAGCTGCTTAATATATCAGTGTGGTTTTCTACTACTGGCCACATTACAATATCCATCCAAAATTAAGCTGACTGTTTTAAGTCCACAGGCTGCAAGTATTGCTCAAGAGCACCTGAACCCTGTGGTAATTGTTGAGGGGAGACCCTGCTCTTGAAAGTAGAATTTTCTTTCAGCTTCAACACAGAATATCAACATCAGTAAACAAAAGTAACAATTGAGGTCTTTTTCATTTTACAAACGAAATGGTCAACTACATCGCATTTATTCTTTAAAAGGAGTAAATCTTTTAAGTACACAATAAGACTAATAGAAACCTAAATCTTTACAATCAAACAGAAAGTGAAGAGTGCTCTAAAACCTTATGTTTTTGGTCACACGTCTAAACCAATAAGCCTTTATCTGAGCCAATAATCCTTTAAGTCAGTGGACAGGCCGGGCATTTCCCATCATGTGTTGAAGCCTTGAAGTCGACGGATAGCATCTTCTATGCCTGGCTTTGAAAACGGCAGCTGCCTTGAACTTTTGGAGGTAATCTTGGCAGATGTCATCAAGATGCCATAGCAAGTCCAACACAAATCAGACCAGCAAAGAACTTGTTCTGATCACCGGTGATCAATTCTGTGCAGGCCTGACTCATCTCAAACAGGATTTGTGGCCTCAGCGGCTATGTTTCAAAAAAGTTACATAGTCTAAATTAAAAAAGGCAATAGCCACAAGCAACAGCATAATCTACACTTGAATACAACAACAACAACAACAGAAAATATAGCTCTGGATGTGACGAGGCCTAGTGGGAGCCTGTCAATAAAAAGATCATAAGCTTTATCCATATGTTAGCATATTTATTTTTAAAATAGGTGGTAGCCATTAGTGTGCGTTTAAAAGTAATCCACCCATGACAATTGTGTATTTCTCCCCACAGGATTTCCTTTAAGCCAAATGCAATGGCTTTATTTTCCACCAAATTGGAGCTAAATTATAAAGGCTTGGCAACAAAACCCTGACAAGAGGAGGAGATATAGTCTAATCAACACCCCAATCGAGTCACGTCAAGCCACATCTGATGTGTGACAACTGTGTAAGCCCTCTGAGAGTTAGGATAGAAGTGTAGTTTGCACAAGGAGGAGAAACTGAGTTTTCTAAGGATTATTTGCTCAGTGTCACATAAGTCCTACCCCTGCCTTTTATTCCCTACAGTATATACTGCAGCTTCCACTTTTCACTACCTTCTCTGTTGTCTTGTGACTCTTCTACTTGTCTCATGGCTTTTGATTCTGCTGTCTGACACGGTACCTAAAAATGCCTTTTTCCCCCTTGGCATATACATTTTATTTCTGCTTCCAACACATAAATATCTGAAAGATTTAGACCAAGTTTAAGAATGCATGCCTTATTATCTCCTGATAGCACACAGATCAGTTCTACTGACCTAACTCTCTGCCACCTTTTGCCCCCTCCATCAGTCCCATTCATCATCTCATATATCTATGTTAACAAATATGGCACTAAAATAAGTGCCTGCATCAGAATTCCCATAACTTTTCAATTGCAGAAAGGCAAGTCACCGTACAGGACATCACATTTCTAATAAGATACTGGGAGGCAAGCAAGCTCACATATATATCAGCCCCTATAGAGATCGGAGCCATGTTCTCTAATCTTGACAGAGATGAGACAAGGCGCTGTTTGGTGCGGTTAATGGGTCAGTGGCTGTCTGTACAAACAAGCCAATAGATAAATAAGCCGTGAGAACAGGATGAAGTAAGGGGAGAGATGAAAGCCAGGGGGAAGCAATAGAGAAACAGCGGTCGAGGGGTGGTGAGGTTGCGAGACAGGGAGATGATGAACCACTACAAAGGCAAAGAGAAATCAAAATGGAAATGAGGCGCCACCAAAGAGCACTCTGCTCTCTCACTAGACGAGTTTGAAAGCCAGGCAAGAGTGAAGGCAGGAAAGAGAGAGAAATAGGCCACATCCACACTAATTCATTTTCATTTTAAAACCATTGCTACATTTACACCTAGTGTCCACACTACTCTGGCGTTTTCAAATCCCTAAAAACGCGGACTTTTGAAAACGCTGCTGACCCCGTTGTAGTTTGAAAACTGGGATTGCATTTTAGTCTGGATGGGCGGAAATGGATACCTTTGTAAACAATAAAGCAGACACCCATGTTTGCTTCCTGATTGGGTCTAAGTGTTATCGTGGACAGAGAAAATTTTCTTTTTAAAACATGTTTTCGCCTAAAAATTAAGGCATGAGGTTTGCATAAATAAATGAATGAATATGTTTGTTTTTTTTGGGGCATTTTAGGCCTTTAATAGACAGGACAGCTGAAGACATGAAAGGGGAGAGAGAGGGAATGACATGCAGCAAAGGGCCACAGGTCAGAGTCGAACCCACAGCTGCTGCGTCAAGGAGTAAACCTCTATATATGGGTGCCCGCTCCACCAACTGAGCTATCTGGGCACCCATGAATGAATATGTTAAAGAATAAATAATGATAAAGATCCTGCTGCTGTTGGTGACTTGCATTTTGTTTTAATCCTGCTGCTGGTAGATCACACTGAAGATATATAGAAGCACAACCCATTCTCACTCCTCAGTTTGGTTGGACTCTACTCTGTGTTTGCAAAAATTACCAAGCTTCATGATGATTTACAAAAGTTAGAGCTCTGAGGAAATGCTATATGTGAAAAAAAATCAAAAAGTGCACAAACATGTTATATATATATATATATATATATATATATATATATATATATATATATATATATATATATATATATAAATGTATCATCAGTATACACACAACATTTCTTTTCAACAAAACACAGTGTGGAGATTGGCCTCACATTATATCCCGGTCTGAAATCAAGCAAAAGACAAGTGTTTAAAATCGGAACTTGCAGTTGCATGTGTTATAAGGTTATACTGCTATACTGTGGATAAACCTCATCTGTAATTACTTCATACAGAAGAACAACTTTAGCTTTTTCTTAATTAAGTGCTATTTAGTTGGTGTTACTGTTTTTTTGTTTTTTTTACCACCGCTGCTACCTGATGTCAAAATTACATTACTTGGGTAATTTATGCATTATTGTCCAAAGTAATGAAGATGTGATGCTGTTGTTCCTCGTTGTAGCCCAACTATGCAAAGCAGTGCAATTCGTTTAAATTTTGTGTGCCATCATATTGCAAAATAAGTTGTCAGAATAAAAGATGGAATATAAGTTTGAGACTGTAGAAAAGTCACATAAGTATTTAGAAAGCAAGTGCAAGTAAGACAGCACATAATGAAATGGGATTTAGAAGAAGGGAAGAACAGGAAATGTGATCAAGAAGAGAGGGAGGATAGAGGGGAAGCACATACTAGAAGAGAGTTTTAGGTCTAACTAGAAATAAAACAAACTTGTAAATTAGGGCAAGAGGGAGGAAGGTGAGGGGGATAATAAATGAGAAATATGTAGAGAAATAGGATGGAGGGGTTATCAGCAACATAGCAAGGGATAAGAATAAAAGGAAATAACAGGGATAATGTGGATAAAAGATTGTGTGGGAGAGAGAGAGAGAGAGAGAGAGAGAGAGAGGAAATGAGACACTGATGGAGACAGACAGGAGGGAGGGCTGTTGGGAGACACAGAGGCAGGATGCCAATATGATGTCTTCATCTTTCTGTTAACGTCATGTCAAGCGTATGGCAGTAGACGACCAGGACAGGCAGGGGGCAGGTGAGAAACCTCACAAAAGGAGTATCAATCTCCCCTTCTGTCCCCTCCTTCACTTCTTTAATACTCACTTTCTATTTTTACCTTTTCCATCCTGCACCTGTTCTTCATCACTCTTGTTTTCTGTCCCTTCACTTCACTTTGATTGTACTCTATGCTATTCTGCTTTTACTGTAATGCATTCTTACCACATTCATACATTTGCCACTGCAGGAGAATTGGAGGTTAAATAAATTCCTCTATGCTGGATTTCGACACACAAACTGTTTTGTTTTCTTTGTTTTGCTTTTTAACATTTCTGCTAATTCACAGGGCAGAAAGGTCCCATGTCAGACTTCAGCCCAGAACATTATGCACCAGCTGAGTCTCGGGAGCCATGCATCAACAGTCATCAATGAAATAAAAGTATACTCCAATATTTATTCCCCATAAATATTTTCAAAGTTAAAAAAATAAATAATAATATTTCTTTGTTTCTTTAGGCACTTCATTGAAGGAGCACTCTCCACCAATATTACACATACAGGTGAATTTACTCGTCGTGGTGAAATTCAGGGGTTACATGAGGTCACACTGACATTTAGCTCCATATACCATTGACGCGATAGAATTGTGGTAATTCATGCAATCTGAAATGGCTTACTCTTCTCCATCGATCTAATGGACCTCTTTTCCTCAATCCGTGATGCAGACTGTCTGTTCCACTTTAGGTATTTGACTTTGGCATTTGTGCTCCATCATTATTGTAGGTATTACAATGATTCATGAATGATTAGCTGAAACCCAAATACTGCAGGGACCTGTAGCCAGCATCCTTCTATTCACTTTGATATTGAAAGTCCACTGTAGAATCTGTTGTACCTGTAATACTCCTACAAACAGAATAAATTGGATCCACATATATTTTTTATACATGCCCAGGGACATGTGCGTGAATTTGGCTGCTTGCAATTGCTGATTTGGAGAGAAGGGAAAAAGGCTTGATGTCAGTGGTGACAGCAGATCCCTAGAGCAGCAAATGATAGAGATTGATTGCCCCCGAACTTAAATGGGGGTGTGTGTGCTTAAAACTGACAATGTGTGAAGCAACATAGTACACCCATGAACCCTGTGGATGTTTGTGTGTGTGTGAGTGGATGAGCACACCATAAATTCTTTTCTTTCCACATGTCAAAGACAACACCTGAGGGTGACAGAGGATGGAGGAATAGAGGAGGGGGGGGGCATTGGGTTGAAAGCTCATTAACTAAAGACTATAATGAGTCAGTTTCATTTGTGCACACTTGTGCCTGTTATCTCTCAAATCATTAGACAATAGGGCATGGAGATGCCCCATCTCAAAGTAAAGCAAAGAGTCATCAGGTATGGAATAAGCCAGATGGGTTAATCCGAGGTTGCTCTGACAGCTGACCATAGACTATTAATATTAATGGACAGAGCATGTGTGACGTCACCCATTGGTTTGTGGAGATCTGCTATGAGTCGTCGAGTTTGCCGTTACGGGCGCAGCCATCCTGGTTGTGACGATTTTAGACGAGAGGGAAGAGTGAGGGAGAAGCCCTTACACTCTACATTACGTTACACACTTTCACTCGCAATCACATCATAGCCACGCCCTAAAACACCCCCTGCTTTATCGCCGATTTTAAAATCAACGAGACCATAATTTAATAAATCAACATCATTCTGTGTTGAAGAAGACTTAAAACTAGCGATTGAGACCATAAACACATTATGAAAATGTTTACTGAGGTAATAAATCAAGTGAGAAGTGGGTCACTTTCTCATAGACTTCTACAGAAACCAACCTCCTTTTGCAACCGCACATGTCGCCCCCTGCTGGAATTCAGATAGAATGCAGGTTTAAGGCACTTCCGCATTTGCAGTAGTTTGCTAAACCGGATGCCTTGTCCATTAATTTTAAAGGTCCTATGACATGCTGCTTTGTGGATGCTTTTATATAGGCCTTAGTGGTCCCTTAATACTGTATCTGAAGTCTCTTTCTCAAAATTCAGCCTTGGTGCAGAATTAGAGCCACTAGAGCCAGTCCCACAATGAGCTTTCCTTAGTATCTGCTATTTCTGTCTGTAGCTTTAAATGCTATTAAGGAGGAGAGAGGAGGGGCAAGGTGGAGGGTGGGGGTGTGGCCTTGACCAACTGCCATGCTTCGCTTGTTTGCAAGCCATGATGTCTCTCTCTTTCTCATGGGCGGGCCAAATTCTCTGGGCGGGCAAAGCAGAGAAAGGGGAGGTAACCTTGCCCCTTATGACCTCATAAGGGGCAGAATCCAGATCGGCCAATTTGAGCTTTCATTTTTCTCAAAGGCAGAGCAGGATACCCAGGGCTCGGTATTAAATACAATTAATGTATTTGTCTCGGTGACACTAGTCTCGCATTGTCAGACCTTCCTCCACAGCGCTGCGGAGGAGGGTCTGGCTAGTCCACACAGCATTCCGGGATTGGAGAGAAACATGCTCTGGTTTATTGGCATGTCTTTAAACCAATCACAATCGTCTTGGTCGCCACTAAGCTCTGCACAGAGCCCTGCTGCTGCTGCAAAATAGCCTCGGGAAGTAACTTGTTTTGGTGGAACGTGTTCAATAGTTGTTTTAGTCATGCAACAGAAAACTCAGATTGGACAGATAGTCTAGCTAGCTGTCTCGAGTTACCCTGCAGAGATCTGAGGAGCAGTTAACCATAGTCCTCATAAATCAACTAGAGTTTAAAATTCCAACACAAAGAAGGTAACGGTAACGGACACCTGGCTGAAAAATAAGACCTATGCGAAATTTCCGGCGGTAACGCAGCAAACTCGTGGAAGTGGAAGGTCATGGATATAGACTACAGTGACACTAGTGCAATAACATATTGACAAATAGTTTTCAGTTGTTGTTAGTTGCTGGCAAGCAGTTACAAAGTCTCTTTCCCAAGTGTAAAGTCACATGTTTGGTTTCGGACAAAAAGCTGCTGTGTGTTTAGCAAGTGTGTACTAGAGGGAGGTGGCCATCACTTGTTATACGGGTAAAATAACTACATGGTTATGGTTTTGGAACAATCATGGTCATGATTAAAAGAAATCAATGTTACAGTACTAGGAAACATTTCTTGTTCAAAGTTTTTTGTTCCTGCATCCATCCAGCTACATTTATCTCCATGTATCTCCAGTGTGTCCAGAGTGTGTGGCTGACAGGTCAGCCACACACTCTGAGCAACGATTAAGTATCTTGTCACATAGTCCACCCAGGGGACCTCAAGGGCAGCTGGCCAGACATGGACAACTAAAGCTACATTGGCTGTTGAACTAAAAACAAAACAAAAATACAGGCATACTTCAACTTACTACTACTACTTAGGTAAACACACAGAAGGAATCAGTGTTGAGCACCTGGAGTTTCTGGAAGCCAAATTCATTGAGCGGGGATCCATGCTGACACAAAGACTAGCTCAGCCTTTGGTTGCTGAGTAGTTGCTCATAGTGACAAACCCACAAATAATGATCTCTTTCTGGACAGAAAAACTTGAGTTGCAGCTTTTCAAGTAAAAAATAGAACTCATAAACCTGTGCGTCATATGTCATCTAGTGTCACACGTCATATGTTTGCTTGAGTTTGTGTGCTCTTAAGTGTGTTTGCGTGCATTTGCTTCACATCTATGAGCTGACAGCAATTACAGTACATCCCACTATATGTGCTGATGTGATCACATGCCTCCTGTGGTATCACACGCCAAACTTACATGCAGTACACACTGTATATATGGAAGAAATGGGAGATATTTACTATGCCCATGCTAATATTAGCGTGCAGGCTGAGCGATACAAATGCCCTAAAGGAAGTGTTACTTCTCACTCTCCAAGTCTATTCTACAAAAAGATGGCAAGGATATGACTCGAGTACACATTTGCATAGTGATCCTAATAATCTGATTTTCCTCTGGCTGCTATTGTGTTCCCTTTTATAAAAGTGGTTATAAAATCCAAACATTTATTCCAGCAGTCCCTTGGGCTAGGTTTAGTCATCTCAGGATTCTAACAGACTCCCACTTGAATCTACTACTACTTGAATTGCTTGTGTTTTTTCTTGCAGAAGCTCTTTCTAGTATAATGGCTACAGGGGGAGGTGTTACAGAGAAGCAGTTATTAAAGGAATACAGACACTGATTAACAGCTATCATCTATATTCTGATCTATTTATGTCTCTGTCAGCTGTTTTTACAGTTTGTCACAATAGGGAAAAGGCTTCAAATTATTGGGTATTACTATCTGTATATACCGTTACCAAGACAGTATAGATTAAATAAGCTATAATGGCTGCAGATATGATAAATGCATTTCATTTCATTCAGTGGTTTAAATTTGAGTTGCATTGCAAGAAGAATTAAATGATGCTGGTATAAGAGACAGTATTAAATGATGTGTTATGGTATCCACTGGCAACCAAAGCGCTTTGCTTTGAAGAGGGTGACTATAGTAATGAAGTGGATGGAGATATCAAAAAAAGAGACACATCAAAGAAACTCACCATTGTGAGTTATCATTGTATGCACACACAAAAACACACTCAAACTTGTCATGTCATGTCATCACACACAAACACACACAAAAATCTTGTTAGTTGTAAAAATAGATAACGCACATACATATTCTTTATTATTTTCCTTTTACTCCTAGTGCCGTGCAGTTAAATAGTTGTGAAAATGGGTACTGTGTTTGGACACTCTTTCTACAGAAGTTTTGTTTCTGTGAGGCTGAAGTGAGAAGCCATGAGGAGCTAGGAAATATCAGTTACATTTGGCTAAATACTAATCAGTTTGTGTAATTGTATTTAAGCCCTCAGAATAAAATATGTTCGGATGGTGAATGAATGAACAACACACAGCACAGCAACACGATCCCTTTTTTTCCTTTTGAGTCTGAACATCTCAGCGCCACCTTTCCCTTTTCTTTTTTGGCTTTCCATCATTAGCCTCACACACTGTCTGTTAACGTTACTGAATGTGACGAAGAAAAAAAGAGGTGTTCAATGGCTTTACGTCATAGGCTGACCAGGGCTATGCCATTTGGGGAGGGGCCGCTCACTGATCCCCCTATATTTCTGAAAATCCTAGACATGGTTGTGACCGTTAGTGCTTTCTGATTAGCCTGTGTTTGTACTGAAATAAGAGATGCTGCGGCCCACCGTACGGGTTGAGCAGAGGCTGCACAGTTTGACCAGCAGGCAGCGGCTGCGGGCGCACACCAGGCCGCCGAATGATGTTGCCAAGAACTTGCAATGTATAACTATTCGAAACACTACTGACCCACTGGGAAAAGTCCCGACTCTCCCAATTGTCCCTGACCACACTGTACAAACAGGATCCAAGGTCACCCAATTGGCTGCGTCTCAACACTGTGGCACTCCTATCCCGTTAAAATCAGATTTGTCTTACGTCTCTCTATGTGCGCGTCCACCTATGAGCACGAACGTGTCCTCTTGTTCCCAATCTGAACACATAGTGGTGGCAGAGTAGCTGAGCCCAGGTTTCCCCTACTTGTGCCTATTGGTTTCAGGTTAAGGCAGGGAGAGTGCTCAATTAAGAATCATTGATTAGAAAGGGAAGCTAAACCGTCACGCATACACAGGGGAAGGTATGCAAATGTGTGTGTGAGAGGAGGTGATGCACATGCTACATACACTCACACCTGCAGACAGTCTCCGAGAAAAATCCTCAGGCGTATGTGAATGATGTTTACTTCTGCTGTAAATATTCTGTTTCACCTATGTTGGTAGATAGATGTAGAATGTTTAACATATACATCCTTGCATTTTCAGAGTATGCAGTTTTTATGCATTTCCATCTGTTTACATTCTTTCCAACAATACTCAGTATCCCTTATTATTTCCTGAGAAAAGTGGATTTTGAGAGGTATAGCTCCATACACCTCCATTCATTCTGCATCGCCCGTGAGCGCCCTCATATGGAACTGGAGTGGAACTGCAACCAGTTCAGAAGCCGGAAGTTTCCAGAGTGGAAGTTCTCTCCTTATTAGACATTCTCTGCTTCTTCTTTCCCTGGCCCTTAAAATAATGGGAGATTCACATACAGTACAGTATGCTCCCCGCATTAGAACTTCATGCTATCTGCGCCACCTGTCAACATCAAATAATGGTCACCCTTCAGAGCGAGTGCAGCAGTAGCTCTCTCAGAGTTGGAGGCACAGTGCTTGGCAGAACAACTGACACACATTGCTTCACTGTCCTTACCATTTTTAGTTCCAAGTGTTAGGACTGAGCTGACATCAGCATGGTCAGAGAGCTGTGGCACATGACAGCGCTGCTGGTGTAGGTAAACAGTAGCAGGAAGGGCAGAGTTGTGCATGATGCTCTAAGCAAGTTGACCAGTTGATCAGGACTGCTGTGGATTTTATGTGCTGTAAATTGTCAGAGTGGGATAATCAAGTATTGAAAAGTATCCAGCCAAAATATGTTGCTGTACATGTGGAGCTCATCAGAGAGTGTGTGTGTGTGTGTGTGTGTGTGTGTGTGTGTGTGTGTATGTGTATGTATGTGCGTACACAAATACTGTATGAGTGCTCTGCTCTGACACACAAGCACACACATTCCTGTGTATGCATATGCATGGCATACCACCTGGCTGTGTGTGTGTGTGTGTGTGTGTGTGTGTTTGTGTGTGTGTGTGTGTGTGTGTTTTGTGTAGCTTCATTCTTCTGAACAACACATATGCCAGTGTGTTCAGTCCAGTGGCCAGAGTGGCAGCTCCGAGGTTTGGGCTGAGCAGCGGGCATCGTGCCCTTCATGGTCGTGACAGATGGAGCCAGTAGAGACGCAAGGCTATTACAGAGGACAGAGAGGGAGGGCTGGGGAAAATGTAGGGAGTAGAAATGAGTTAGGGAGAGGGAGAAAACCAGAGTGAGAGGAGAAGTGGAAAAAGAGTATGATTGAAAAGGGGGTAAAAGACTGAGATGAGAGTTAGGGCAAATTAGTGTAGGATTGGGAGGGAGAGGAAGAGCTAAAGAAGGACAAGGACAAGAAGCTGAAACATTCAGGCAGACGAGAAACAAAGGATAAAGAAATAATGAGACGGGAAATAGTCAAGTAAAAAGAAGAAGGAGTCAGTAAGGCAGTGAGAGAGGTGCTGAACAAAAGGGGATTTTAAAGATGGCTTTTAAAAATGACCCACCAGGGCTCTGCCTCATGTTGTATTGGCAAGTTGAATCCTAGGCATTCACACGCCCTTTGTTTGTAGCACCGGCCACCTCTGCTCTGAGCCGATTAGTCTGCAGAAGTGCTTTGCCTCGAGTCTGCCTCCCACTGCCAAGCAAATGGAATGACTGAGAAATAATTACTTTCTGCTTAGTCTAATAAGCAAAAAAGGAATATAGATGGAGGCAGAGGGAAAGGCAGGTAATGTGGGCCTCAAGTCAAGGGCACAGACAGGCACGCAGGCCAATAAATCTAGATCTGAGAGCTTTCGGACCAATCAAATCCTATTATGAACAATAGCTAGTTGGGCCCATTACCAAGATGGCATATCGTTATGACGTCTGCCCATTAAGAAAAATTGGAAAATGTTAGAGTACAGTTCAGACTGCAGGCAAAAGTGGCCCAAATCTGATAAAAGCGAAAATGCTTACCTACTCCATAACCTCCCTAACTTTAGTGCAACAGCGTGCTGCGTCTGATGTCATTGTTATTGTTCTTTTATGCATGCGGGTCATTTCAAAACTGCAAACAGTTCACACTGGAATCTGATATAGGCCACATTTCAGGTAATGTGAACAGCCTAACAAAAAATCCAATCTGAGCAAAAAATCAGAATTAGGCATTAAGACTTGCGGTGTGAATATCGCACACAAGGCACTCACATGCACTCACATGCACACGCGGCCGGACCAGCTATCAAAACAACGAACAGAGACGCTTGGTTTAAAGCACACACAGAGGGAGTGTTACTTCATTCTCTGCTCAGGATGCCATTACTCCACTATCTTTACATAGAAAAGTTGTTTACTGCTATATTAAAGTGCCCATATTATGAAAAAATCACTTTTTCTGGGATTTGGGGTGTTATTTTGTGTCTCTGGTGCTTCCACACGCATACAAACTTGGAAAACAAACCATCCATGCTGTTTTGAGTGAGATACGGGTTTCTGAATGTGTCCTGCCTTCAGTCTCCGGGTGAGCTGTTCAAAATCGGCAGGGTTTTCTAATTCACTAGCCGAAACGAGACTGTAAAGTGATTATATGTAACTTTTAAATGTTTCTGAAACTGTGTAATGTTATAAATAAATAAATGACCTGTAACAGCAAAAACAATTCCCGCAAAGTCACAGAATGATTTACGGCAGGTATACTACGCTACAGAGCACACATTCTGAAGGGTCACAGATTTTAGCTGCAGTCTCTGTTATTTTATCCAGCCAGGTAAAATGAAGCAGGAGATCTCTTTATGTAGGCCTAATTCTATTTTAATTTCATTTTAGAAGTTATCTGTACTGGGGCAGGACCATCACAGGAAAGAAGGAAATTAAACAATTACGGGATTGTAAATGATTCAAAAACGTCCCCGAATTGGCCCTCAGGTATGTAATCAAGGGCAGACTGGCCATTTGGCATACTGTGCACTTTCCCGGTGGGCCGACATGCTTTTTGGGCCGACCGCCGACACTTATTTTACATTTTATTTAATGTTTTTTTTTTGTCTGGCCCATGAACCGGCCCATAAAACTGGTAGGCCTAGACACTTTAGTCAAAAATATCACATAGACTATGTTTTTCCATACACCCCCCTACTTTCACAATGAAATGGACTAGTCCGTAACGGTGCGCGGCGCAAAAGATAAACACACAGTGACAGGAGAACTGGGAAGTACACAAACAGAGACGAAGCAAGAAGAGTCTAAATGCGAAACAAAATGAAAATGAAACAAAGTTACCCAAATGGCTCAAATAAAAGAAAAAAGCTAAAAGACACCGATAAGTATTTGGCAATGTTGCCAAAGATGAAAAACTTTTTTACGGCTACTGTTGGGGATACAGACAGGAACAACAACGTTGAACATGCCGCTACAGCAGCAGCAGCTAGCTGTGAAGTGATGCTAGGTGAGTATAACGTTAACCAAGACAATGAATTATGAAGAGTACATCATATCTTTAAACAGCACCCTCTTTGGGATTTCCTGCATGCAGTTTCAGTGTGCATCTGCCAGGCTAGAATAGTGATAGACATCATGGAGAAGAAACGCAAAATAGGTGCAGAGAAGTAAGTAGAACTCCCCTTAAAACACTTTGCCCCTTGATAAAACTGAGTGGTGGACAAACTGTTGATGATAACACTACAACAATAAAAGAAGTAGGCAAGCTATACTGTATGATTGCATTAGTTTGGCTAAGTGCGCGGGTATCTGAGTCTTGACTGATGATGTTCTCACCGTTTTGTTATTATTAGGCTATATTAGCCTACCTTTCATTCAACAAAGTAGCCTACATCTTAATAATAAGCAAAACACCACCTTAAGGATCATCAAACCTTAAGCTTGTGCTTCTGCATTTGTGGTCTTAAAGTAGCGTAGATAAACGTTGCACATCATGTGAACTTTTTTAACGAGAATTGTAGCTTTTCTATCTGCATTGGCAGACAAAAACTCATGATAGACCTCTTCAAATTAAAGCACAGAGCCTCTTCAGTCGTGAAATGATATAAATATATAGCTTGTTTTATGATTCATGAGGAGTATACTGTTTTATTGTATTAATTAATGGTACTGAAACCACTTGAATCACTATACAAACTAGCCATAAAAACTTTAGATTAAACTAGCGCTTCCATCACTGCTTAATTTTGAAGAAGCACCAGCTTTTAAGCTGGGAAGACCTAATGAAATATGTAAACGTATGTCTGATATATAAAGTCACTCACAACCTAGCTCCACCGCCACTTGGAGCCTATATCAACAGAAGATCAGATACTGCACGAGTCACAAGGGGATCCTCAAGAGGAGACTGTTATTCCGCTGCGGAAAAGTTCTTTTAGTCAGTCAGCCTGGTCCATCAGAGGGTCAAGAGAGTGGAACTCAATCCCAAACCACATCAGACAGTTAAACACATATACGTCTTTTACTAAGCAGCTAAAACACTGGATGGCCAATACATATACATGTCAGCACTAACACTATTTATTATTCTGTTAGTTTGAGTAAACACATATGAATTTTACTTATTGTTTCCCCCTTTCTTAATGGCTGTGTCTGTTCTAATTCATATTTTTTTTTTTTTACTTTATACCGTGTTGTATTGCCTTGTTGTATATTTTTCTGTTTTTCCGTTGTGTCTTGTTTTATGCTAAGTTATGTGTTGTACTTTGTTTTGTTGTTTTCTGTCTCTGTGACGCGTTACGCTAAGTTTTGTTTTGCTTGTGTTGTTTTTTTGTTTTTTTGTATTTTAAAAAGCCTTTTTTAACATCGAAGGCAGGGGACTACAGATGAAAAATAGCCTTTTGGCTAATTCTGGCTTTTTTAACCCATGGGAAATCATGTGTTTTATTAAATTGTGCTGTCCCCTTCCATAAATAAACTAAACTGAAACTGAAACTTTTTTGAAGTATTTAATGTGTCAACTCTCACTGATTCTTGCTTACTCATTACATGGCATTAGTAGTTTTAAGGAGTAGGAGTTGGTATACATATTCAGGGGAGCGCAAGGACAGGTGGTACACAAAGCAGGTTGTACTTCCTGAGGAGACTGCAGTCTTTCAACATCTGCAGCAAACTGCTGTTGATGTTTTACCAGTCTGTGGTTATCAGCGTCCTCTTCTACACTGTGGTGTGCTGGGGGGACAGCATATCCAAGAAGGACACCTCCAGACTGGATAAACTGATCAAGCGGGCCGGCTCTGTGGTTGACATGAAGCTGGACTCACTGGTGACGGTGGCAGAGAGGAGGACACTGGACAAACTGCTGGACATTACTGACAATGCCAGCCACCCCCTGCACATCGTCATCAGCAACCAGAGGAGCCTGTTCAGTGGAAGGCTGCTCCTTCCCAAGTGTAGGACCAACAGACTCAAGAACTCCTTTGTCCCTCATGCCATCATACTCTACAACTCCTCACTCGGGGGGAGGAGGAAATAGGGTAAAAAGGACAGAACAGAACAGAACAGGAAGGAAGGGAAGGAGTGGTAGCCACTCACTCATTCACTGTGCAATAAATTAATAATCTACTCACATACATACCTGGACACTCTAACTGCTCTTAACTGCTAATTTATGCTAAATGTAATTTATTTATTAACTGTATAATAACACAATACCATACACATATATATTATATATGTCTTATATATCTCTATATTTATCTTTATTTATCTGTAGTTTATTGTTGTTTACTGTTTGTTTACTTTTTGTAAAAAATATTTAGCTAAAAGTTTATTGTTATTGTTATTCTTATACTGTATTTTTTCTATACTGTATTTTTTTATACCTCTTTATTTAAAGAGTGTTTTGTAAGCTGCTAAAATCTGCTGCTGGAATTCTAATTTCCTTGCGGAAGTCATCCCAAAAGGATCAATAAAGAGAAGTCTAAGTCTAAGTCTATTTGTGATCTTATGTGGTGGGCTGGTCTGGGCCAAAATGCCATGGCCAATTTTTGGTCCCAGTCCGTCCCTGTATGTAATATGTCTATTTCATTAATAAAATAACTTTACAATGTGCGATGTGGTTGTATGTCAGTAGCCAACATTAAATTACTTCCCCCTTCCATTTAGCGCGGACGTTTTATTCCTTTCAGTCTGTGTTTGTGTTGGCCTACTATTGTCTTTTCCCTTGTTCCCCTGTACTTGTGTAAAGCGTCCTTGGGTTTTATGAAATGCGCTGTATTAATCTAAGTTATTATTTTGTTGGTTGCTACAACAATATCTTATTGCTTTGGCTTGTGACACAGTGACAGTGATACTCGATACACGATACATCCAAAGTAGGCTAAGTTACCGTCTGCAACACTTGAAATGCAACGATATAAACGACAAAATAAACACTAATAGACAAAAAAGTAAAGTTATTGGCTGTCATTTTGCACCTAATCTGCATTACAAAATATAGTTTCATCAAATAATACCAACAAAGTCAGTTAAAAATAATGTGATATGATAATTTGGTCATATTTCCCAACTCTAGCATTCACAGATTAAAATAATATTACATCACAGCACTATCAGTGAAGACTCAGAGGCACTTAATGCAGCTGCATGGGACGTCTGTAAGAACCAGTACACACACACACACACAAAGTCTCTCTTACAGTCTTTCAACCACATCAGGGTGCCTTCGGACATCTCCACTGTTCTTTTGCTGGCCTTGTTTGCTCACTAAAAACAAGCTTTCTCGCTTCTGTGGCCTTTGTCCTTTCTATATGAATGGAGCATGTACAAGCTCTTCCTCTAACCAGATCAGTGTTTCTGTGCCATGACCTATTTACCCTCAATGCCTCTCAACCCTAGTAACAGCTCACCTACTTAGGGTGGAAAGCCACTGAACCCTGTTGCCCCAAGCTTTGGATATCACCTACCATTTCAGCTAGGATTAATGTCACAGTCAAAGCAATGTCCACAATTTCCAAACCAGGGAAACAATATAACATAACAGGAAGTGGTCATTTTAAAGCTTAAAATCACAACAGCCACCATGCTGTTGGTCATGTGACACCTGTGTGTTTCTTTGTTAGGAAGTCCATTCACGTCGCCTGCCTCCTCCAGTGCATTGCTATTGAGCATCAGCTGCCACAGCATTAAACACCTATCGTGACATTTTGCCTCAGATACAATCAATTACATTCCATGTTTACAAAGTCACATGTTGCACCATGGAGTCCCTTTTAACCCCACGATACTGCGGTTGCTGACCCTGTTAGACCCCCTGTTACTATTACAGTAAAGAGAAAAAGAGAGCCAATGAGCAGTTGAGGAGAAAATGCATTATAGAAGCAGTAAGATGGACATAGGCTTTGGGGAAGCATTATATCTCATTCAGGTAACAGGCTGTATTTAGGTAATAGATGGCAATTAGAGTGAACCTGCACATTCAGTCAGTCAGGCATTAATAAAACTTGTTACAGAAAGGGCGTTAAAAATACAAACTTAATTTCAGGCGATTTTAAGGTAACAACGTTTTTATTTACTCCACCAGAGACGGGGTGACTTCCATTAAAGTCAGTACAAACCAAATTAAATCAAAGATTCTGTTTTAATTAGCATTAACACTTTTTTATGGCTGCAATACAGCTTCTGGGCACCTGTGGCAACACTGCTTCTGAGGTTATAGAACATTTTACATGGTTTTTATTGACTTTAATCCAAGTCACCCCTTTGCTGTTGCAGCAAAGTGTTCTTTTGTTACTTTACATCTGCATGACATATTTTGTTCTGCCATATAAGTCACAATACAATTGCTTTTCATTCAGTGTATTTTCAAAATTTGTCCTGCCTCTCAATCATCAAGTTTCTGCTTTCACTTAATAATGTCTGATTGGACTGACTCTTTACAGCTAATGATAGCAGTGAATGTGCTGGATGTTTGCCTAGTTGGGTATTATAAACACAGCATCTTTAGACAGTGCGTATTGCATTACATTATATCGTTTTTAGTTTGCTGCATAAAGATGAGAGTTTTAGGTTTTTATTGATGTGATGACAATGAAATTATAGGCATGTTGTATTAGAGCTGTCAATCTTCCTCTATAATACCATTCCAATGTCATTTGTTATTTTTTTTTTACTGAGGATACAGCTATTAGAAGGTAATATATGAAGTCAAAGCTTACTCTGACAGCTGTAGGGCAGCAAACAAACTTTAGCTTTCTCCATGAAGCTCCCAGCTAAGCTAACGCTACTATATCTCGCGACGCAGATAGGAAACAAGAACGAGCTAACTAATGTTAACATGAGCAGTTTGGCTCGGTGGATGTCAATTTTAAAGTCATGTTAAAACTACTTCCCGTCCTTCCGATTTCCAGCCGCAGCCTGTCACTCCCCCCTGTACTAACGTTACTTGATACGTAACGTTAGCTCCGTAATGTTGTACTAACGTTACTTGGTACGTCACTCCCCCCTGTACTAACGTTACTTGATACGTAACGTTAGCTCCGTAATGTTGTACTAACGTTACTTGGTACGTAACGTTAGCTTAGATCTCACAATGCTGGTGTTTCTCACTCCTGCTAAGTTATTGTTCATAAGACGTGACATGAGTGACACATGCGGGTAGGCCAATGCGAGAAGGGGTAGATTAGCTAACGTTAGCCAACATATTTATAAAAAAAACTCACATTCAAATAGTAATTTCAGCATTTGAATAGTATTGATTTTTTTACTATTAGAATTATATTCGACTTTCGGTATTCCAACAGGTTCCAATAGCCCTGTGCTGTATGCAGTTGTGGTATCTTTAGTGGTGATGCTATGATGATGTGTGGAAGAGGAATCCGCTGACACTGTTCTTGATTATAAACGGTTTTATTACATCAAGTTTTCAGCATCAATACAAGCCCTGCAGAGCTCGGAGAGTCACCAAAGCCCAAATACACTCTGAGGTTTTTTCTTTTGAGACATGAGGTATATCTGTGCTTTGTGTAACATAAGATGTTGTCCTGTGGGGGGTAGGTACTTCCTGAGGCCTCTCTGGAATGTTGCCCTCTGACCTGAGGCCTCAGCAAAATGGAACAATGTCCCCTTATAAGAGAAACTCAAATCAAAGTCATATACCGTTAGACACCACACAGTCTGCTGCCTTGCTGGAAACTATGATTCCAAAGCCCACGTGAAATAAATAGATGTGTAGTTTTGATGATAATGAAACAATCATTTTCCCCTCAAGAATGACCTTGTTAAAGGGCCCTGTTACGGTCAACTGCTGGGACATTTCCACATTTCCCTTTCTGGGTATGTCAACATTTGAGCCACAGTGCACGGCTTCCTGTCAGTGTGGCATAATGACTCTTATCTGTTCATCTTTTCATTTATTTATGATGATGACAGTGTACTGGCACATGCTCAGCATGCTCGAAAATCGTAGGGGGACTAATTAGTTGGCGTTTTCATAGGGGGTTGAGACCATTACACAGTCTCCAGTTTGGTTTAAATTCAGGTAATGACTATCAGAGTGAGGGCCGAGTGCTGCCACCCGTCTGCCAGGCACTGCTGTGATGGGGGCATGTTTAAAACCTGGCAAACCAGCCTCGTCACCTGGCACCCTGGTCCCTTACCGGCCTCAAGGTCATGAATCTTGGCATGCTGTGTCAAAAAGCTGGAGGGGAGAGTGTGAGAGCCATCCCTGAACAGTCGTGATCGGCTGCCATGTTGTAGCAGGGGTCCCTTTTTGCCTGCAGCGATCTAAATCCTACCGTTTATTCAACATCCTCCTTGAACTAGCTGACGTCACTCCTTTTCCTAGCATCAGATAGGCATTTAAATTAGCAACGTGATTTGATGTTCATTGACTGTGTGGATGTATCACCCTATTGAGTAATCTCAATGTCAGGCACAGCTGTGTTATCAGACAATGCCATTTGGAGGAGATTGGAAGGAGGGCATAGATTGGTGCAGAGTTAAAGCTTGGTTTAGTCCATCTGGAATTCAGATCTACATATGGTTAATGAAGTGGATGCATGCACTATACCCGCGCCACCATCACCTCCCCGCCCCAGCCATCTCAAATCCCCCTCTCATATCTTTTATCATCTTCTCAATTATCTCTCCATTTAACTTTTCTTCTCTGGTCTAAGGTTTTGTCATAATTGCGTGGATGAGTTTGACGAGTATCGAGGGCTCAGCTCTGACTTAACCTGTGGATACAGATCTGAGATTGACATGTGTGTGCACACATGTATCTGATGTTATAGAGGGAAAAAAAAGCTTAGAACAAGCTGCTGTGATCCTAGATGCCATTCATATCCAAGATCTCATATCGTTCAGCTCATTAAGAGGTATTTGAAATCTGCAGTCAGTCACAAAAAGACACAAAAAGAGGCGAATATTGTGATGGGTTGTCATTAACTGCTGCAATTTAAAGACATGCAGTTGACAGTCTTGAAGATGGTGAAATTATAATGACTTGCTACATGGTGAAATTCTATGATCATCTTCACATGAAGGTGTGAGGGACTTGATATTTCATTTTTAATAGATCTCTTTCATGTTCACCAGATAGGCTGCTGCACCGACTCACAATTGGGGCTGTTGAGCTTTTACATCAGTATGCATAATTGCTGTGAAAGATAGCATAAAAAATCTATATATTATACATAACTTATATTTAATAATAGCTCCTGATACCATTATTTTATTGTCATGTGATAATGATGTGCATATGATAACTTGAATTACAAGGTATTACAGACATGTTTATTAAAAACTTATTGATATCAGTTGTGCTGCTAAACACTCACCTTAAAGGTGCAATATGTAATAACAAACAATTGATTCCCACTTTGTTACAATCTGGCATGCAACCAATGCAATGTACTGACTGTACAGTGTATAGACAAGCTGTGTAACGGGTCTGGAAGTAATAGTACCAACAATCTCCCCCCCTGCCGAAATTGTTCCCCCGCTTCTGTTCAGCGGGCGTATCCGACAGACAGTGACAGTGCCCTGGGTACAGACAACGTGAGGTTGCGGTCTTTTTAGCGGCTGTTGCAGTGACGTTAAGTCTGAGTCCCCCATGACTCACACAGTTTTACCCGCACTTGACGGCAGATGATGCGCTGTCAGGTTTGGTTTTGATGCTGTCTCCATCCTCCTGCACTTGAGTGGCTTGGAGGAATGTGGTTTTTTTTTGCAGTTATTAATTGTGATATTATTTTTTTGTCACCATAAAACATTTTCACAATCCACATGACATGGGCCTCACGATCAGTGGTAGGCCTACTCATGATGATGACAGGGTTTTCTCATCAAAATAATATGTGTTTTGATTCATTAAACCTTGTTCAGTGGGAATAGGAAGACAATTAGTCTATGTTCTGCTTGTGGACCTTGTGTCGCAGGTGGCATTGACTACATCAGCTTCACCCTAACCCAATAGCGACAGCCCTTAGAGGGCAAAGCCTATACGAAATAGAACGATAGTTACGTATTGTAACTCCAGATTCTATGAGTATAGGCGTAGCCCTCTAAGGTTCGGGTCACCTGCCCCACCAACATTGGCTGAAGAAAAATGCTGATGTTGGAAGCAGATCTCTGGTTGCGCTACTGTAATAAAGTATCTGCGGACGTAAGAGAGGCACGTGCGGGGCACAGGGCGCGAAAGAAATCTTCACGTCTGCGCATGCGCAAAGGGATTAACCAAATAGCGACAGCCCTTAGAGGGCTACGCCTGTACTCATAGAATCTGGAGTTATAATACGTAACTATCGGACTTGTTAGTGTCTTTCAGTACAGCCTGACACATGCAAGGCCAACAGGACCTCTCAGTGGGCACAATCTGACAAGATAAACAATAAATAAAAAGAGGGGAAATAAAAGACCTGAATCCTGAGGATTAAGTGATAAAGATTCACTTTTTTTACTTACTGAGTGTGAAATTAGTGGTCCTTGAAGACTTAAGATTGATTTAATCAGAAGGGGTTCATTTGCTTTAATTATCTGGCGCTTGTAGGATCAACTAGCAATTAGGAGTTAATGCCAGCTGAAAGAATAAAGCAGGAAGTCTTTGCAGAAGGGAATTTGCTTAAGTTGAACCTTTGAAATAGCAATTTGTTCCTCATACATCTGAGCTATGTGGTTCTGTTTTGTTTAACCACTGCCGTGTGTCTCTTGTCTCCACATTTAATGGAAATTTCATTTTCCTCTCATTTTCCACATCAGGTGATTAAAAACATAATGGTTATGTTTTTGTCAGCTGGGAAATGTCCAAAAGCCCAAAGTATGTGAAATAAAATAAAATAAAAACATTACCAAGAAATTGCAATAAACAATAATTCAGCCCTCCTGTTTATCTTTTTCTTTTTTCATCTCCTTTCAAAAGCAATCTTCATGTTTATCGGGTTGGAATTAAATCCTTCCTTGAAATTGCAATAGATGTTATGTTTGCTCGACTCTTTAATTTATTGTTTTGTTGGTAATGGAGACTTGAACGATTACACGTCTGAAGAAGCCTACATTCCTAAACACAGAGCTAGTGAGGTAGAAAAGAGAATAATAAAGGATGGTTAAATTATTGATTGGGACATGACAGGAGTACAGCCCCTCTGGGTACACTTCATCTATATTTTCCATACAATTTAACCCAGTCTTGCAAGAACGTGCCTATACATAAGTAGTCTCAGAATGATTTTTTGCACTCTGTCATTCACACATGCACATATTCACACACATGCAGTCCATCCCCCACACTGCAATGCATTATTGCAGGCTGGGCATCATTGTCTTCCTTCTGGCTAAGGATGCCTATATATACTGTATTCTGTGACCACTCCTGCCATTGTAAAATCACTCTTACCCCTCTCACAATGCAAATACTGCAGAGATGGGCTAATTTACTAGTGATGTCTGGACCTAGATGAAACAAAAGTCTAAGTAAGGCACAATCTGGACTGATACTTCCATCACTGCTGGCGAGGGTAAAGGCAAAGGGACTAAGCAGTTTTGTCAGGGAGGCTGTCAGTGAGTCTTCCAGCTCATCCGCATGAACTCCTTCCATTAGCTGCACTGCCAGCTGAACCAGAAGGCAAATCCCAACTGTAATCAGTCAACAACAAAGGGGATGCTATATTGTTTCAAGTTGTGTGATGCTGGGGCCTCTGTGCCAGCCATGTGGATTGTGGGTATGAGGTTGTCCCCCCAGGTGCCTTCTCCAGCCAGGTTTTGCCTTGTGCTCACTTTCTGAAATATTGGATAGGCTCCTGGACTTGTTTTATGTCTCCACGGTCATATATGCAGAGCTTGGCACCATGTAATGCCTTTCAATCCATCAAAAGCATGAGGAGGTGGGGGGGGACTTTTTGCACATGCTCCCTGTTTGTATTACAACACTGGCCATTGTAAAAATCCATCCATCGTGCATTAGTAGCACAACACCCACTGTGTTGTTCCCAGTGTTTTACAGTTGAGACTATTCATTAGACTAGCCCTAATTAGACTATCTAAAAACCCTGATTTTAAATGATAATTGCCAGAACATGCCTGATGCCAGATCAAAAGACAAATTCATCTACAGTCTAAATCTATTTCTCTTTGAAATAAATCATACATTAAAATATGCATCACATGGTCTCAAAAGTAAGACCAGAAGTAATGGGACCAGAAGTAAGTGTGATGCACATTTGTATGTTGCCACTTTTGTTGCATTGTTTTATCCTTGTTGTTTTGTTGACATTGGTTTTACTTCTTTGTTGTTCGGGGTGTCCCAGGTCTCCCTGCTGTATGTGGGAAATAATTCGGGCCAGAGTGCGGACTAACGTCATTTGGCGAAGGCCCTATTAAAACTGAAGGAATTACGTGCAATGAATAGCATTTTTGAGGGCCTTAACGTGCTTGAAAACTCACTAAAATTTGCTCATGCATAAGGACTGGTGAATTTTAAATGTAACGTAGATAAATGAAAATTGTTGGGCATTTGTATCATGTCCAGGCATACAAAAAAGCCTCTTGGAGGTATATTCTTAACCCAACAGGAAGTCCGTTATTTTGAATTAAAGGTGCATTTTTCGCAATTTCCACATGTCGTACATTAACAAACTCCTTCTAGAGTATTTGTCAGATCAACTTCAAATTTGGTTCTTAAGACAAAATGGTGTGGGCGTGGCGTGGTGGCCATTTTGAGCGCTTAGTGGTGAACGAGAAAGTTGTTGTAACTCGAGTGTACGTTGGCCAATCTGCCCGAAATTTCTCATGATTGACAATGGGTCCAGGCCTGAGGACATCTACATGTCAAAATTGACTCATAGTCATAGTGCCCCCTGCTGGCAACAGAAAATCAGCCTTATATGACAAACATCGTCCAATTTACATAAAATGTACAATATGTGGTCTACTATACTGAGCTGCCCCCTAACATTTAGCGATGCCACTTTTCATAACTCATGAACTGTTTGACATAGGCTCTTGTGTGACGTATCATTGAACTCAGTAGAGAGTTCCTTTTTCATTGGTCATTTTCTGTATACATTTTCTGAAACATGCCCTAAGGTAAAAATAAGTATGTTTTTGAACTTGGACCCACTAAGGTTAATCATATACAATTTGAAAGAAAGAAAAAAGCTCTTAAATGCTGTCTGCTGTTTAGCCACTTCTTTGAATCTATGACATTTCACTGTTTTTATTTTTTTAGTCAGGATCAAATCTACCAATCTAGGGCATCATGGTGGCACAGCAGGACGCATGCTGTGTGGCCATTCCCAGTTTATTTCTGGCTGGGGATCTTTGTTGCACGTTGTCCCTCTTTTCGCTTGCTCCCTGTGTTAGCTGTCACTCCAGACTGTCAACTGTCAGGAGGGTGCAAAATGAAGGCTATTTTTCTTTTCTTAGAGATTACTTGAGGCTGAATTGAGCATCCCCAGACTTTAATTTATGCTTCAGATGATGCAAATACATACTGATAGTGCCATAAAATAATGATGGACTACATTAGCACATTTGGTAATGCACAAAGCTAATATTGGTAAAAATGCAGCGTTTGTGTTATGTGTTCCCTGAGGGTAAAATATTTAACAGAACCCATCCAGACAGTAAGCCTGAGGGGTGGGGTGACCTCAATGCACCAATGGAGAGCCTTGTAGAGGGTTACAGTGCTGTCGATGGATTTTAACAATTTAACATCTCAACATGGTGCACTTGACGAGACAAAAAGATCAGACATGATGCACATCACAGGTTATTTGTTGTGGAGGATCATAGATTTAATCTGAACAACAAATGTGTCCATCAAAGATCCTGTTGTGTTAGTATCCTTAAGCCGAACATTAAACGTCTACTAGCTTGTAATAAACCATCACTGATAATTAAAAAAATGAAGACAATTAAAAAAATAAATTACCACACTCATCAGACATGAAATGTATTCACAGCTTACTGGTGTCTTATCCTTGCATTAGCAGAATAACTGTGTTAAAATCCCTGTTAATACACACTTAAATCAGATGTCTCACTCCATTAAAACACAGTTGTACACAGACATAACGCAAATGGTTGGGGTCTTTATTAACTCATTCCCTGCAAAGAGCCAGCACTGTGAAACCACCGACCGTGTTACAATGATGGCTGTTTCAAGGTTACTTAACTGATAAATGACTGTATAGTGCATGTTCAGCATGGCAACACACACTGCTGCCCCTGCTGACTGTACGTATATGTGTTTTATGTTTTAAAAAAGATCCAAAGTGCTCAGGTACAGGGGAAACAGAACATCACAACAAAAAGTGTCTGACTGAGCTACAATATGTGTTTTGTGTTGAATCAAGTTTGAGGATAATCAAGTTTAGTAATGTTTGAAATATAACTTTTTTTTTTAAGAATTAATTTAACATAAGCATGAAATGAGGAGGCTGCTGACACATACCAGGCCAATAAAAGACCAATAGTCTGAGGAGGCCATCAGAAAATACCAGGCCTAGAATAAGATGGGGGTTGAATGATTGTTGGGGATTGTCCTGTCCATCCAAAATCCTCTGTGAGAGTTGCTGTTGCCAATTTTGGAGTTTTTTGGACTTTTTGCATTCTAACTTCCAGCCTTATTCTTCAAGGTCCAAGGAGGTTGTGAATAGAATCAATGCATTCTCATGAACGGGTTTGTATGATATTGTATGAAAAGTAATGCACAGCAATTCGTATGATATCCTACGAAATAGGCTGGTCACGGCACGACCAGTCACATGACAGTTAAGTTTTACGGTCTCTACAGTTATATTTCGCTGAGAAAAGGTTAGTGGGAGCCAGGTACTGGTCACTGTGAGGTGCCGGTCGTTTCAGAGGCCGATGTGGTTGAGTTTAGCCGACAAAAGTTACCGTCATCTGGCGACGACACTTAAGTTTAGGCACCAAAATGACTAGTTCAGATTAGAAAAAAGATCGTGGTTAGTAGTACTCCCAGGACATGAACACGAGTTTCCTGGGTGAAAGTCTTGGGACATGAACTCTGCACCCCCGCTTGAAAGCCTTGTGTTTTATGACACAGCCAATAATCTCTGACCTCCTCCCTATGCAGACCACAGCTGTTTTATACAGCAGCAGTCAATATGGTGCATACAGCAATAAATACGTGGCATAGATACAAATTACAGCACATTACTTTTAGTAGCGATATGTATGAATGGTTCATGAGAACAGGCCAATAGAATAGCACTATGGAAAATAGGAAAGGGGTAGAATTGTTTGATTGCAGTGCAACATTTAATATGAATATTAATGCTTTACTGCTGTAAGCTTCTGCATAACTAAACAAAGTACACTGTCTGTGTAATAATTAACTTAACCACTTTAATGTGAGGGCTGGTATGGGCTCTTGTACTGCAGTGCTAGTCTAACAATTTATATATTTATTTGTTAGTTACCCCAGTCTTTGGTCATTCCATTTATGGGTGTATTTCTCCCATCTGATTTAAAGTTTTAAAATTAATAAATAAACCCACCATATCAGTGTATGCAAGCATACATACAGTACCAGTCAAAAGGTTTGACACACTTTGTCATTCAAGTAAAAGGGAAAGTGAGTCCAAACTTTTGACTGGTCCTGTATGTTGTTACTGTGAGCTCCATTTACGTCTGTGTCTCTCAGCTTGTGCCATTTACATCACCCTAAATATTTCCCATCCAGTCATGCAGTACATGGGCAATTTGGAAAGATGCTTTGAGTTGTTCTAAATATTGAACACTCCAGTGTCTGCTGTTAGTGTTAGCATTTAGAAGAGCCTGCACTTACTGTGGGTGTAGTATTACAGTGACATCTTAAAGGGCTAAGCTTTGCTAAAAGGTCACAGATATACCAAATACAGGTCGAAAGTCAGGGAAATATTACAATGATGCATAGAACAATTTTTTACTTGACAATGGTGCAACGTATGTTCAGTTAAGTGGCATAACCACCAGATGTCACGATGTTGAACAAAATAGTTCATACAAAATTTCAAAACTACTTAAGGGGTTCAAAAGGCTAAAGATGTGTTATCTAAAGTTACAATATATAAGTGAGTTTTAAAAACCACCACATCTCAGCACCTTGCAGAGTAATTGTTGTTTACTGGACAGTTTTGGTCCGTATGATGACATCCTTGTCAGCATCCTTGTAGATAAGAAAGTAGGATAAATGTTGAGGAGCTTTAGCACAAACCAAATAAACTGTATAAGCAGTATGAAGTGGAAAACATCCTACATTACGGTACTTTTTATATGGTAGAGGAGGATTTAATGGCAGGTGAAACTGCTCTGCTTTGATCAAGGGATGTATATGTGCCTGATGGAAGGTATTGAGAAGAGTGTCAAGTACGCATCACCTATTTTAATGGCACCCCAGGTTGGACCCTGGGCAATGATAATACAGCAATGATGTCATGATTGACGTCCTCTCCATGCTTTAAGCCATAGGAAGCTTGATATAAAATCATGTTATTTTCAAATTATCTATATTTATAAATCTCATATGTTATATATTATATATATTTTAAAGGGATAGTTCAGATATTTTGAAGTGGGGTTATATGAGGTTGTTATCCTTTGTCAGTTTATTACCTACAGTTAGTCTATATCGATGACGTTTCTTTTTTCCAGGATTGTTCAGGTGCCGAATTTCACCGGATGTCCCTAATTTTTGGCTGGATGTCCGTCACCTCGCTATCTTTGTGTTGGCATTCTAAACTCTGGTCGATTTATGAGGACTAACTATGGTTAACTGCTCCTCAGATCTCTGCAGGGTAAATCGAGACAGCTAGTTAGACAATCTGTCCAACATGAGTTTTCTTTTGCACAACTAAAACAACTTTACACGTACACATGTTCCACCAAAACAAGTTCCTTCCCGAGGTTATTTTGCAGAGGTTATTTTTGCAGAGGCACCATCATTACGTCATTAGCGCCACCCAAGATGGTTGTGATTGGTTTGAAGAAATGGCAATAAACCAGAGCACGTTTTTCTCCCATCCCGGAATGTTGTGTGGAAAAGCCAGAACCTCCTCCGCAGCGCTGTGGAGGAAGGTCTGGCAATGCCAAACTACCTACAGTAGATGGCGGTCGGCACTCCCCCAGATTAGGGAAGCAGACGGGAGTCCGGACAAGCTAAGCAATGTTCTGCTGTGGACGGGAGAAAATTTACCTTGCCGTCAGACAGACAGAACTTCTGTATTCTTATGCCCGTTCAGTCACCCTTTGCAAAAGTTCTTCTTTTGTATACTCTGGCTCATAAAGGTTCTCCACATTGAACACCATTTCCTCGTCGCTGTCATAATCACTTGTTTCTTTCTTTCTTGTATTTTTTTATTCCATAAACTGTCGCAGTCTGACCAAAACAGCTGATCGTAATACAGTGCATGGCACAGTTGCACTTATGATTAGGAATACAAATGTTTAGGAATACAATGTTCTACAGTTAAGAAAATGTAGTGCCAAAGGAAAGGGTTGTCTGGCAGCAAGGTAAAGCTGTGAAAATATTCCAAATGTAGAGTACACTCAAAACAGATGTAGATTTTTTGTGGGCCTTTTTCTAAGTGGCTAAAATATCTTTTGCGCAGCCGCCGTTAACAGCAGTATTGCTTAGCTTCCGTGCCTGGACTCCCGTCTGCTTCTCTCTTCTGGGGATGTGCCGACCGCTATCTAGAGTAGCCATGGATAAGTACCTCATACAACCAAAAGATCTATCCCTTTTAAAGTGCCAAAAAAGAAAAATATTTTATATTTTATTTTTCCATATATATATTTTTTATAATATTCTACGGTAGGTGTGTTCCTTTTATATGCAAATACAATCAAGATGTCTACATAATAAATGCAAATGACCTGAACACATTACACAAACACACACACACACACACACACACAAAACGCTAAACACAAACCACCCAAATGCACATGGTTGTCGTTGCTAGGCAACAGTGGCTGATAAGCCGAGGTGCACAGCTATATACACTGTAGGCCTGAACACTTCAGAACACGACTTGTAGGTTTTGTTCATTAAAGTGTGGGTGACACTGATGGAGCATGAATGCACATTAGAAATGGAAGCAGCTTTACATGAGAATGTGTTAAATTGATTGAATGCAACAACATGTTGAAGAATAGATTCACTCGGTCTGTATGTTGTGGTTTTTGCATGCATATCTGTATTTCAGGAAGGGAGAGAAGGGTAAACGTGTTACTTCATCAGATTAGTGATGCCCACACACTACTTACTGTAATGCCACATGCCCACATAAAGCTACAGCTGTAACAGTAAATGTGTGGTGTTGACGCCACTGGTTAATTGCAGTGTAAAAATGGCAATTTAGTTGAAATGCATGTTTCATCTGCAGTATATATATTTTTATTGTCAAAAAAATCGTTTTTTTTAGTTACAGTAATATTTTTTTAGTTGAGATTCCCCTCATCAACATACCTCTCATCTGAAACCCAGTGAAAGCAGATATCTCGCCCATCCCATGCTCAGCAGTACAGCTCGCATAGCAAGCTTGTCAATCACACATCAAAAGAGAGGAGCAATATTTTTTTAAATCTTCCCTCATGAATAATGTGATCATAAAAAAGATTTAAAAAGTAAGGTGAAAGAACAGCAGGGAACCACTAAGAATATTTCTATGAGTTCATGACAAGTACATCAATAGAACCAACGCCAAGATTTAAGTTTCTTATAGCTCTAATATCGGCTATGAATTACCCAGTGAACAGTTGTCACAATAGGTCACATGTAAAAATGTACAGTCTAGTGACAATTGATATTTTCTCCTTCACATTCTATTTTACATAATTTGTCTTCTATTATAAAATGTAATCTCCATGTAGAAAAATATGTCACACAGTTGTGTGAGGTGTTACCAGCAAAACAAGGCGTTTCCACTGTTAAAAAGTTCCACAGGATGGTTTCTTCCAATAATTTATTTAAAATCAAACTGGTTACTTATGCACAGCAATAAAAAAGTACTAAAACAACTTAAAAACACAACTCTCCTCCGGCCGGTCACATCAGGGATTCTCTATCTTCGTCCTCCTTTTTCCTCTCCCCTGCACCTGTTTTGCGTCCACCTTTAACAAGCACATCATTAGATCCTGTGGCCAATCGAGCTGTGGGAGGGTGTGGTCCAGGCAATCTCAGCTGCTTCTCATAATCCTAAACAAACAATTAGAAAAACACAGCAAATCCACAAAACCATACAAATAATAACTGGTAAAACATGCAACTCATCTACTAATAAAACCAAAATAAAAAAATAAAAAAATACTTACACTGCTTAAACTCAAACTGGGCAATTAACCAAAACATGCAGCGTTGGGAACAAAATGAAAAGCTGCCTAAAGTCACATTCTGACAAATATCTCTACAGTATTTAAGTAGGCAAACTTAACAATTTAGTTTAAATGTCTGTACATTTCCAAAAACAATTCAACCTGCATAAATTGGAACTGAATTTTCCATTTATGTTTTTAATCAAATAAATTATGTGAATTATGTGAAAAATGTATTAAAAGGTAATAAGCCTTGCCTTTTACTGGGCCTCAGTTAAACATTATTTATTCTGATTTAGTTTTTTCTGCCTCAAGAGTTTATCTACTCCTGAGAAATGTGTATGCAATTAAAACTCCAATCTGCATTGCAGACAGCCAACACAAACCTCATCTTCCAGTCAACATACAAAGCAGTTGTCACTGAGGGTAGATGGAGTCACGGTTAGGGGGTGTTACATTCATATTTTTAAGGTATTTAGTTCATTTTTTCATCCAGTGTGCCTTATTAGAGAGTAATTAGTGGTTCTATGCCTCTCTCTTTGACAGTATGACAGAATGCATGTCTACTGTCCCTGCAGTAGACATGCAAGTTTATTTTGGCAAATTACAGGAAGAGTCTCAGAAACATCTAGTGTGTTTTCCTTTAATTCATGTAAGAATTTATCCATCACAGCAGTATATTATTAAGCATGTTGTTAAGAAAGGTTTTCTAAATTTCATCTGAGAAAGAAGAATGATTCCTCTTTTCTCCATGCTGCTGTATCAATCTTCCATTCCTGTCCCACTGGATTGCTGAATTGCTGAGGAGGATACTTTGAAAGCCTAGTTTTACAAGCTACCAGTTATTTCACTTTGGAAGAGGTTCAAAAGTGAAATAACTACAGCATTGCTACTGTCAGGACATATATGGTTTGTAAAAAATAGGTCTACACTATCAAAAGTAAATCCCATGGCTGTAAAGTTTCACTGATTAAGATTTATGTGAAATCTAAAATAATGTGCATAAGAATATTCACTGTTTGTAACGATCACAATCCAGCAGCTGCCAGTAAGAAAATAGAGTCCAAATAACCCCACATGGGATTAGTATGTGAATAAGTGTGAGGGATATTAACTTCAATTTTCTATGCGTACCATCACTGCGAGATTTTCAGTTAGAAACAGAATGGGGTGTGAAAGGGAAGGTTGAAAGACATTTTCTGTGACAGCCAAACATTTTTGATGTTGCAGTTTCCAAATGCAGTTAAAAATGGGGTAGGAATAACATTGATATATTAGAAGTTGGTGTCTGTATTCAGTCATGACTAAATAAGTGACATATTTCAGATTAAGGGCCCTATCTTGCACCCAGCGCAATTGACTTTGTACACTGACGCATGTATCATTCCTATTTTGCACCCGTCACACAGCGGACTTTTCCCTCCACAGTCTCACGTCGGTAAATTAGGGAATGAGCTTGCGCTCATGGGGGCAGTTCAGCAATAAGAGGAGCCGTGTTCCGGCGCAAATGTTCTCTAGTGCTATTTTGCAGTTTCAGAAAACAATTCCGCCACAGACCAGGAAAAACCTAGTCTAAAGTCAGTGGCGCGTTATTCAGATACTATTTTAAGGGCGCATGCTTGGCCGTAATGTAGAGTGTGCACACCGCACATCCACTTTGCTTCTCTCATCTCACAGACCCAGCAGTTCCCATTTTTGCAAACCATACATAAATACAAGGAAAAATATGACCTTGTTTTACACAACATTTCCATGAATCATGGATGTGTTGATGACATAAATGAGGAAACATTAGAGGACTTAAGGAGATGTGATGTTGAACTGGATGTACCGATGCCACTTAACCCAAATGCCCCAGCAGCAGCACGGGAGAGGAGAGACAGAAGAGCTGCATTGTCTGAGGTAATCTCGGTCTAATGTTAGACTACATTGCAAAAATATCACCATGCATCCATAACCTCGTGATTCAGTGAGAGTGAGCCCAAAAAGTATGTTTTTGTGACATTTCTTTATTTACATTTTGTCAAAAAGAAAAATCAATAGCAAACGTTGTTCTCCTGGCGTGCGCCCATGGATGTATTAAGAGCGTGCGCCTAGCAAATCCGCCATTATAATAGCAATCCGCCATGGAACAAGCGCGCCTGCTTTTAAAGGGAATGTGAGATAACGCTCTGATTGGTTTATTGCACGTTACGCCCAAACCACACCTATGAGTAATGTAGCTACTTCAGACCAACCCATTTTAGATTTGCGAGATCCGCCCACAAAGCTACTTGCATTTGATACTTGCGTTTCAGATCGTTAAAATAGGGCCCTAAAGCTCCATTGAGAAGTATTTTTAGTATTAGAATTGAAACCAAATGAGTTATTTTGATTTGAAGGTTTTTCTACTGTAGTGCTACCAGTCCCACTGAGATTCAACATGTTGTGTAGCTTTCGATGATTAGAATTAACAGCCAACAAATACTAGCAAAACTGTAAAAAATATTGTTGGGTAATTATATGTTTTAGCTTGTAAAGTTTATTTTCATGAAAAATTCAGAGTTAAAATATGGATCCTTTGAAAAACCACCAGACTCATTTTTTCTACACAGAGGCTTCTCAGATGCTCCAATCCCATTCCAACTCCCTTTCATCCTTCACTAAGACATGAGCTAAAGGAGACTTTCTCCCCGCTGCAGACATACTGGCTTCCCACTCACACAGCCTCCACTGTAATTACTGAGGCTTTTCACAGAGATGCTTTCGAGCATCACACGCCAACAACGTATGATCACACCTCACCAAGCTAACTCCCTGGGATATGAGGTTGTGGTCACAGCAGCTACCAACCTAGTGCCTGTTGCTGCCTGTTGTGTTACTTTCTTGGCATGGTGTTCCTATGCATCAGGAGTTACATGGCACTGACCTGTAAATACAGCATGACTAAACAGCGAGTAATGAAAGCTCTGTCTGGTGTCTGTACAAACAGCTTATCCCTCAACCTGGGCTTACACTGTAACATGTCGACAACCTCACTTTCCCTCCCTCCCTCTCTTTCTACATGTGCCAGAGTGATAGGAATCTCCCCAGGCTCCTTCATCCCCTTAGCTTGCAATCCAGGATTCACATTGTCCGCTTTTGTCTGCTATTCTCTCCAGATATTTAGGTATTCATCGCTCCTATTCGTGACTCCGTTGGGCCTTGTAGCTGAGGCCTGCCTCCAGACAGTACCCTAGAGAAGAGATGGAAGAGAAGAAAGTGGGGGAGGGGGGGGGGGGTGTTAGAGAAACAAGCCACAGACGGTACAGGGCTTATCTGCTCTGAACACCCGAGTGTCGGCAGCTCCCCAAATGCTATGAATATCTGTGCCTCTATGTGTGTTTATTAAGCAGCAGGAAATGCTTTTTTGCAAGGCAGGCAAAGGGAAGTGTGTGTGTGTGTGTGTGTGTGTGTGTGTGGATGCCACATTGTGCACACTTCGTTTCAGCATAGATACAGTTTTCCTCTGCAATACAAGGAAGGTATTAACGTTGTACTACTGGTGTCACGGAGAAGCTACAGAGCCAGACCGCCTCAGATGAAAAGAGAAGCATATCTGTTATTAAAGACAGCCACAACTGAAGGGAGAACCCATTGCTGATAGATTGCGTGTAATGAAGGATTTATATTTGGCCATTATCACTGAAGCACCTCCAATATTCAAAGTATCAAATAATTACCAGGCAATATCAAGTAAATGGCTTCTCGGTAATGGCTCTTAAGTTTTCACTCTGTCAACAAAACAAGTCATATCTGCCCAATAACACATAGCGCTTTCACATGGCTGCAAAGCATGATAGGAGATTAAACTCACAAATACGAGATAATTGATATTTGGAGAATCAAGGCCCAGAACAATTTCCTGTTTGCTAATGGTGTGTTCTAATGTCATTACTCTGACAGTCACACAAAATGGAAGAAAAAAATGATAATTTGAAGCTGCCTCCTGGAGTTACCCAGCTTACACGCAAGTCAATATAGTATCTACTCAAATATTTATGTTTCTGACTCAAACAAACAGTGGTTACTTCTCTATTCTGCATGCACGACGTCTACCACATGGGCCGCAGTCACGAATGGAAATGAGACGGGGAGTAAATGACATGTTCTGGGGATAAATTATGCAGCAGCATTGGTCTGCATTTTGCAACTCGGGGTCTACAGTGTCTGGAGTTTAAATCCGCCATCTGGTTTAATGCAGGTGGGAGGGGGGTTCTTGGGTAAATGCAGCTACCACCATCTGTGTGCTGGTTAGTGTGCACGCATTTCTCACCACACAGCGATGGCCGCAAGAGGAACTTGCATTGCTCTGTCTGAGGGTTTTTCAGAGTAAAAGCTGGCAGGGAACTGTCACAGCGAAATATAGAATTAGGAAGAGTTGAACGTGATGTTTCTGAGATAAACAAGAAGGAAGCCACAGTGTTTTTTGTTTAGCACTACTGATTCGAGAAGCTTCAAACTACATCAGAAGTTTAAGGGAGCCTTTAATTGCAGTGAGTAGATACAGTAGCCATCAACTTATAATAGAACAGACTTCAAAGCAAGGACATTTTGATGATTTAAAAGGCAGTCAGTTGTTTTGTTTAATTGGCACATACCCAAGTCATCTAGTCTTGGAATTGTGATTGCTCTGTTGCCCTTGTAACTACACCCCCCACTTATATCATGGTGTACGGACACACCCTGCAGTACACTCTTATATCACTGGAGCAAAGACAGAAGTTAAACCACCGGACGCCAGCAAAAACAAGATTTTTTCAGTTTCAGTTAAGTTGTTCATTTAAATAATACATACTGCATTGTTGCTCTAAGTCCAAGTAATGATCTCCACTGCCTTATCTGTTCAAGTTTTCTATTGGTCATATTTACCAAACACCCACACAGCAATTAAGCCCTTTTCCCCCATTACATCTGTAATGACACAAACCAAATCATTGTTATCCTGTAAATGTGAGTAAATTGCAGCAAGCATAAGGAAAGCCAGGCTCAGCTGGTGCGAACAGCGTGTGTAAATCTCCTTTGTCTGTTAAAATCAAAAGGGTAGGTAAGCTGGCAGCCAGGCCCCGTTGCCAAGTGATTTGTGATTTACGTTGACGTCCACCTGTGTCATTATTCCTACAACAACACCCAAAACAATCTTGACTCATCCCTCTTTTCTGGCATCCATAACTTGTAGCTGGAATTTTTCTCATTCAGTCTGTTGGGCTATGTTTCTGCATTGTGTAGACATGAGAAAGATGAATAACGAAAGTTACGTATTGTAACTCCTGATTCTATGAGTATAGGCATAGCCCTCTTAGGCCAGGCTTCACACTGGGTGCGTCTCGTGAGCGTGTCAGCTGCGTGGCGTGTCCGTTTTTATTTCGGCTCCCATGTTAACGGGTTAGAGTTTGCACACTGCCTGTGTGACATGCACGTCTCAGGCGCGGCTCGAGCCGCGACGAAAACACGTGCATGCTAGAAATGGAACCAACGCCTATTTTGTCATTTTGACGTGAATACACATTAATAAATGACATGTTGATGTTTGAAAGTCTCTAGGTTTTGACATAAATGCAGATATAAATGTAATTTAAAAAAATAATAATAAATAGTTATCGATTTTCAAATATTGCACCTGTCAATACAGAACGAGATATTCTGTAGCCTATTTTGCCGTCAATACTATCGACGTTGTCTTTGCTGTAATCAAATCAGTATATATTTATGTTTAACATGAAGTATACTACTGCTTGAGTACAGTAAATCAGTGGGAAACATATATATGTACAGACAAGGCTAGCAGCAGCAGCGCCGCGTCAGACACATTTCTGGTGTGCAAAGACAGAAAAATCCGTGCAGCCGCTTCGCAGCTGACACGCAACAGAAATGCCACGCTCACGCCACGCAGCCAGTGTGTGACCAGCCTAAGAGCTGTTGCTATTGGGTTCTTACCCGCCCTTGCGCCCAGCACGGGCCTCTCTTACGTCTGCAGATACTGTATATTACAGGTGCGGAATCGTAGATGTATTGGAGCAGGTGGCCTGAATCTTAGAGGGCTATGCCTATACTCATAGAATCTGGAGTTACAATATATAACTATCGTTCAATTTCGTATAGGCTTCGCCCTCTAAGAGCTGTTGCTATTGGGATAAAGGCGAAGCTGATGTAGTCAATGCCACCTGCGACACAAGGTCCACAAGCAGAACATAGACTAATTCCTCTTCCTATTTGCACTGAACAAGTTTATTGTATCAAGAATATATTATTTTGATAAAAAAACATGATTATGAATTGGCCTAATACTGATTGTAAGGCCCATGTCATGATTGTGAAAAATGCTTTATAGTGATAAAATTGATATCATGATTAATAACTGCAGGACACTCGCATTCCTCACAGCCACTCAAGTGCAGGAGGGATGGAGACAGCAGCAAAAACACATCAACAGCGCATCATTTGCTGTCGAGTGTGGATAGGACCGAGTGAGTCATGGAGGACTCGGACATATCGCGCAGATAAAAACGGTTGAACGGGCACGGGGATGCCCAGGCGTCCGCTGCGCAGATGTCAGCCACCATCATGCCCCTAAAAAGGGCCGCAGACGCTGATAGTGCTCTAGTAGAGTGTGCCCGGATGCCCTGAGGGGGTGAGAAAAACTGGGAGCAGATCTACGATTCCGCACCTGTAATATACAGTATCTGCGGACGTAATAGAGGCCCGTGCTGGGTGCAAGGGCGGGAAAGAAATCTTCACGACTGTGCATGCGTGAAGGGATAAACCCAATAGCAACAGCTCTTAGAGGGCGAAGCCTATACAGACTAGAACACACATCGCTAATCTATCACTTGCATGTGTTTTTAAATTAGCTCCTGTGAGATTCACCCCCTTCTAAAATTCTAATGACATCTTGACTACACTTGAGCTGGTTCTGCTTATGAATTACACACAAGCCTCTAATGCAGATTGAATTATACAAGGTACCTTTGTGATATTGCCCTGTGTCTCTTGGTCTTTTTACATTACTAAGCAGGTTTGTTAATATAATTCATAAAAGCCTTTGTCAAAGGCCCTGCAGTATGATTGTACTGACATGTGGCCAGCAGGTCTCTCTCTTTCATATAGAGATATTGTTTTTTTGCCTGTTTACTTTGAAGCATCATGGGTTTATGGATTGAGGGAGATGCAGAGGCGGGCAGCAGGAACAGAAGGAGGAGTTTGTTTGGATGAGACCCAGGATGGCAATATCCTATTATGTAGGCTGTCACTTTGGGTAACCCTGTGAGTGTGACAGCCGAAAGCATCCGACACGCCAAATGCTTTAACAGCAACAATAAGACTCACTATCATTTCTGAACAGAGGTCAGTAGGTTGATAAAACATGTAGATTTTGCTCCCTCTCTGCAATGTTTTGTTGCTGTATGTGGTTTGCCTAAACCCCTGATATGACTCCAATTTCCAGTTGATATGTTACCCATACTCAAAGCAAATAAAATTGGTATGCTGTAAATCTGGCAAACAAAGTTGGAAATTTACATGTGGGGATCTTAAAAAAAAACTAGGGCACAATCTTGAGCAAGGCAGCAAACCCTGTGGTTCTTAAAACATGTAAACGCTTTATGGTATATTAAGCTAAGCAAAGCTCAGTGTGGTTCATTAATAAACATATATTTTACTGTCAGAATCTCTTCAATTAAATGGTTAAATACCGTCCAATATGTATATGCAGGAGAAAAATAAGTATACCTTTGTACCTAAATTGAACAAGATGCCTTTTTTAATCTCACTTTTTTTTGCTTCACATATATCTGATCTGTCGAAGAGAGACTAGACACACCATTCTTTCTAATCACAGCATTTGAAGGAGATGCCATTGCTGTGAGGGCTGTTAACTCCAAGTAGATTATCTTCAGAAATGACTGAAAGGCCTGCCTCTTAAGCCATTCCACTTGCAATCCTCCGACACAAACTCTGTGACTCGTCTCCTTTCTTTCTACCCTGTCCCCTACTGTCTCTCATTATTGGAGGACAGGCAATATTGTGTCATCCTTTGGAAGAGAAGAATAAAACTGCATCACCTCTTAAAATGACTCCTGCAGCACACTCAAACCTGGAAACGAGGAAAAAGTGGTAATGCTTCGCATTTTCAGACCAGACTGGAGTGAACAGATAAATAGCTTATGCTGTCTGACCTGGCCTGCTCAAACTGCCGTCCTGTTGGACCACAGCCACGGAAATGTACTTGCGATTAACAGTACAGTGCTGGTCAGACTTTGTACAGTAAAAAAGGCACAGTTTGGTGTATTGCTTCTGTGATGCCACTGAGTAAGTTAGTACTTTCTTTGTGGCCATTAACATACAGTATGTACACTTCAAAAAAGACTAGAGGAAGTACTCATTATGGATACTTCTGATCTGTTTTGCACACACACACACACACACACACACACACACACACATGCACACACATGCACACACGCACACACCAGTGCCCACACATAAACATGCACACGCACATTAGCTCCCTCCATCATCTTTCTCTTCCTGCCCCTTTCTCTTCATTTCCCCTCCTACACTCGCTCCATCTCTCCTTTGCAATTTCCATCTGTTCAAATGAAATATATGTGGCATCCGGAGAATGCCCCTCAGCAATGAGGGACAATATATCTTACAAATACCAGCCGTCCAGCCGTGGTTCATGTAATATTTATAAAGGGGAATGTGGCAGTGGGTGATGTCAACAATGTTTACCGTGAACAGGTTGAGCATCCCTCCAAAGTGCACCAGCACATGCCAACTTTTTGACGGGCTAGGTGCTCGGCCAATCCGGAGGCTCATTTACATGTTACCCAGCGATCACTGCTGACCTGATCACATCTGGCATGCTTGTCCAATTAATTAATCATGTGTAAGAGAGGCCAACCTCAGGCTTTGATTACGGCTGCCATATTGTTTTAAAGAGGAGGTGTATGTGTGGTGGGAGGTTGGCAGACAAGTGGCCAGATGGACAGTGAGGAGTTTTGAAGAAACAACCATTCAAGAGATGTACTGTAGGTATTAGTGAGAGGATTACCGACGGCATACACGTTTGCAGTTTTTGAAAACGTTAAGTTCTAATTCCTAATTAGATATGTTTTCCTTAGGTTTTAAATTAAAAAAGATTATTTAAGATTTACAAGTACAGGAGGCCTAGGGTCTCATCATTAAAGGTTTGGCACATTCACTCCTAATTATTAAAACAAAAAGGGGAAATAAGATAACATAGAAAAATAAGAAAGAGTCAACAGCCATTCTACAGTAGCACCTCTAACATTTGCTAATTAAACATAAAGATAGACCTCAGATAGGTGTGAATGGCATTAGTGTTACAGGTATTTGGTCATAAACTAAATTTTCAGTAAAATTAAAATGTTGCCTTGATGATGCAGTGGCGTAACAAGCCAAAACCGGGCCCCTATGCAGGATTATCAAGGCGGGCCCCCCTACTACAACACGTGATGACGCAATGTCCACGAGTAGGCTACAATGAATAGGACAAGATAGGATCATAAAGACACAGCATATAAGAGATAAGATGACTGACAAAATCAGAAGTAGCCTACAACAAAAACAAAACACTGGTGAATGCGTACCATAACACATGAAAAAACACTGCTGGTGACGGCGCACCATAACACATTGTTACTCACTGCTATGACTACACACACATAGGCCTAGGTCCAAATACATAAAAAAGATGCTCACTTACATTATAGCGGCATTTTCCGGGCTTTCCTATGTGCAAAGTTGTCGATTAAATCCTTAAGATCCAGATGGCGTGCACGGGCATTCTCAACTGACAGTATGGCAAGTCCAGAGAGACGACTCTGTCCCATTGAGCTCCTGAGGTAGCTTTTTTATCAGTTTCAGTTTTGAAAAAGAACGCTCTGCAGAGGCCACTGTCACTGGGATGGTCAGAAAAAGCATGAAAACAGTGCAAACCTCCCCAAAACTCACAGTGATGCAGCTGATCAGCATCTTTTGTTTACTTGCACAAACAGTTCATCATCTGTTGCAGTGCAAAGGGTCTCGGGCAGTAGAACTTTAAAATTGTCAACTGTTGATCGTAAACCGGTGAATCTCTGGGTCAACTGAGAGATGACAATATCAAGGCAGGCCTTAAACACATGGACGCGAAAGTAAGACTCAGCATCTGCTAAACGTTCTCATCTTGACACAGCTCATCAAAATGCGCTTTCACTTTTCTCAACCGAGTGTTCTCAAATGCCTTGCTCACTCCCCACTTCTCTGAAAGGCCCTTCACTGTTTGTTTGGCATCTTCAAAATGTTCTCGGAACGCGGTTAGGTCTCTGATGGCGCTGTCCAGTAGCTGGACTGCTGTAGCCAGATCCATGTCTTTGGATTGTAGAAGTTTTGATATCAAATTAGTTCGCTCCAGGGTTTTGCTTTGGAGGACAAGACAAACAAATGAGAATTTCTCCATTGCCTGTTTCAATGGAGCTAATCGTATTTCATCTAGAATGTCTTTCTGAGTATGTTTTGCTAGAATTTCAATAAGCTCATTTTGTATCAGTGGGCTTAGGTACTTGATCGAGTGAGCAGGGCGGCTAATCAGATCTTTAAGCACTGGGTCGTACATTGCCAGGAACTCAATGACAGAAAGGAAATTACCATTGTTCATTTCCCCTATTTTTTCCCTATGTCCTCTAAATGGAATGTTGTTCATAGCTAAAGTGAGCATAACATTAATCGCACGGTGTAGTACATGTCTCCAAAAGCTGGCCTCATGAAGTATGTCCCTCACCATATCCTTATCCATAGTTGTGTTCTGACGCCAATGGTCGCATGTCACACATGCAGCTTTATGTAGAGTGGATGCCTCGTGTTGTTGAATTTTCTTTGATAAATTACGCCAGGTATTTGTTTTCCATGTTGACTTGACAAAAAGCCAACAGGGCTCGCAGTAGGCTACATCTAGTGTGGGGGAGTAGCACAGCAATGTCCTTGGTATCTCCAAACCAGACTTTGTTTTGCAAAGGTAATATGCCGTAGTAAAGGAGCGGTTATCCTGTGCGGGATCCCATGGGAAAGGGCCAGTATGTTTGCATGACCCCGCAGATACTATATAACGTTTGACATTTGAGTCTAGATACTTAGGAAAATGACCCATATCAGTTGGATACTCATGCAGAAGAGGATATATTAGCAGTGATGGGCATAGAATCTACCTCGTTCTCCTCAATGCTGTCGGATGACCCACTGGTGTTAGCACAGGCCACCGAGCTCGCAGCAGGTGCAGGTCCCTTCCTCCTCAACATTTTCACCTTCTACATTGATGTTGCTTGATCCACTGGTGCTAGCATTAGCCAGGGAGCTGCAGCTGCTACTGCCAACGGTCGCTGCAGGTGCTTCACTCTCTTCACTCTCCCCCTCCTGTGCTATCTTTTTAAAGAAGCTTCCTATTTTTGGTAATTTACTCCTTGCTTTCTCCAACAAAAGTGTTTTTACTGTTTTGCACGCAATGCACATGGTCACTTACCATTTCCCACAATCCCCAGTCCCAATTCGAAACAAATTACATCAAAATCCATCATTGTTCGTTTCAAACATGTATTTAATGATCAGTAAAATATGTTGTTGTCATTATTTATTCAAATAATTTTGCGTAATTACTTTATATATGTATTTATGTAGTCGGATGACATTCTTAAAGAGGGACACACCAATGAGCAGGAACCTAGCTGTTACAGTCAAAGTGAAAGGGCCCGGTCGCAAGTAATGAAAATGCGATAGGGGGCCCTGGCTGTCAATCAATATCTTCCAGTTGGGCGGGCCCCTGACTGGTCCGGGCCCGTAAGCAACCGCGTACCCTGCTTACTGATAGTTAAGCCATTGTGATGATGGCTCTAGAAAAAAAGTCAGAAGCCTATAGACCTTTTCAATGGAATTCCATTGCTAGGCAACAGCCTGGCCCCTTGTTAACTTCCTGTCAGATGATGCCATTCACATACACTGCAACAGGAAATCAACTTGGGTCCATTTAGAATGTTTATGTTTACATCTGTGAAAAGGTCTATAGTTATTGCAATTCAACTTGAAGGGGGCATGAATGTCCGCACCAAATTTGATGGCAGTCCATTCAATGGTTGAAACATTTAACTCAAAACCACAAATGTCAACCTCATGATGGCGTTAGAGATAGGTAGGGATCAACAAGACTTTTTTTTACTTTCAACCACAACGATATTAAGGAGGTAAATATCACCTGTACCCAAACCTTTAGGCATATCTAGATACAGAAAGAGGAATGTCACATCAATGCTTAAACCCAGCATCCATGACATTAAACACCCCACTTCCTACCAGAAAGGCTGGATAAGATTATATGTGCATGCTCCTCGAGTGTGCACTTCCTCCAGCAAGAGTACCGAGACAGATATCTACAGTTTGGGACACTGTAAAAAAAACTTCTTGGGATTGGACACGTGAGGTTGATAAAATGATATAAGCTTCACACAGTGATGTATTGACAGTTAAACTCAAAGTAATGGTTTTTCCAAAACAGAGTGAACTATTTTTATTGGCAAAGCACTGAGGAAATACTAGAAGCAAGGGGCTAAACTTTATTCTGTGTGCGCCTCAAGCTATCTAAAGATTTGTCAATAAGTCTGCATGGAGTTAATAGTAGAATATGAGTAGCTTCTCTGTAAGTGGTTTAAGGTGCCACAGAGAGTTGACCCTCTGTTTTTAGAGGGTTCTTTTAAGAAATGGTGTCTGTCAGTGTTGTAGCTATTTCACAGTCTTAAGTGTAGTATTTTTTTTTAATTATGAGGACATTGTCAAGAGATTAGTGCTCATTAATATTACTGCAGTTAAAGTTTTGTTTCAGAACTTAAACAAATTGAAAGAGAAGATGCCCTGAAGTTCACACTTAATTACATTGATAAACATACATTTAGAATGGTATTATTGCATGCAATTGTAAAAATAAGCATCTCAACATCAATCATTTCTCTAATATAACCACAACTTCACATTTGTTGTTTGAAGGGTGCTTTTATCCACAAGCTTTACAGTACTGGAGTGCATACATTTTCAGCAAAGCCAGCCCAAGTGGGATTTGAACTTCTAACCCTGACAGTGTTATCACCACGCTTAAATCACTGAGCTGTAGCGCTTCTTCCAAAGATATCCTTTGGACTTTAATACTGATACTTGACACTGTGTTTTTCTTTTAGTCATTTGTGACAGGGGCAGTCAAAACATATCTTCACTGGGCCCAGAGGCACACTAGATGTCCACTGTGTGTAGTAAGGTCAGCAGTGTTTGCAAGAAAAAACATAAAGGCTTGAGGAGGCCGTTGGTTTGAACCAGGGTTTTAATCCAGAGTCACTGTCCCTCTCCAGGGCCTTAACTTGACCCTCTCTCTGTAGATCTGTCTGTCACTGTTGTGTGTCTGCTTCTCTGTAGACGTCTTAATGATTTTCTGTCTTACAACAATCAGGGACAATCCCAGACCCTGCAATCTATGTCTACTCCTGTAGATATAATCCCACCAGTAGTGTTCACAGGGTTATGTTCACACTGCAGCAGGAAGTGGCTGTTTTCACAGTGTTCTAATTACAGTGAACAACAAAATGCTGATTGAAGGCTTTTCTCTAAGTCTGGACCACATTAGTGTGACATAAAATCGCATTTTGAGGCATGTCACTGACATTTAGTTTGAAATCTCACCAGATTTTTTGAGCTTCACCATGACAATATTTCACCTGAAACAACTCGCATGACTTTTGGTGCCATGGCAACGTGAATAATCAAGAGTCAGTATGAATGACAATATTCAGGAATAATGTGGATCAATGCACGTTTCCATCCGCTATGTTTACTGTATGTGAATATTAAGAGTTGGCTGGCTCAAGATAACAGTTGGTGGCACTACTTCTCCAGTTGGGTGCCATTGAACCATTGCAGAAAAAGAGGATGCAGCAAGATGACAAGTGCCAGTTGAACCTCAAAAGTACAAAAACTAGGTGAAAAAACATGATGGAAATATGTAATTTCTGTTTGTTTCATGTATTGATTTGAGGGAAATTTAAGTCTCCTCATCAGTCCACACAGATCTTTTTTTAGATCTTCATTAGTTTTTGTCTGCTGCCATTTTTTATCTCTTCAGTGGATGATTCATGATTTATTCACTAAGTCACATTTTGTTTTTAACAATACACCAACTTCTCCACACAAGCGTAACAACGCAATATTTTGGCTTTTTCTTTTCTTCAAATTTCTGGGGTTTCCACTCATGTTTTTATTTGCACAAGTTGAACATGAGCATTAAAAAACAGATGGATGGAAAAGCACTGAATAAGACACAGCATTGTTGATCATTGATATTTGGGGAAATTCCTTCAATACAATCACAATACATAGGCTGGCACATTATTTTTGCATTATCACAAAGCATTTACAAAAAATATTTTGTAATATTTGTAAAATATTATCTGTGTTAACTTTTTTTTACTACTAGCAATGATGGCATAGATATAGTGCCTAGTTTCTGCCGCTCCCATGAGGAATTCAAAGTAATGACAACAAAACTGTTGGAGCGTCCACATACAAGCCTCACGTGACCACGCACTGCCTCCACGCCCCCTTCACACAGTTGCTTGTAACCAAGGAGGACACGGAGGATTAAAAAAACATGATGGCCTCTTCAGAAAGCGTAATTATCTTCACTCAAGTTTCTGCGCGGGAAAGTCACCGGACGCCACAATCTTCTGAACATAGCCATACTGAGAAATACAGAGAGTTGTGTGGAGCTGATAGTCTTAATTAGCTTTGTAGCAACTCATTTGGCAACGGCTTAAATGTAACGGACCATCATTAATATCACAAAGTTACGCACTAAAGCTTTAAATAGATGTTTGTGGTTAGGAATCTCTTAAACTTTGCTTTTTTGCAGTTCCGCAATTTGTTTTTATATAATTTTTTTTACAGCTAAGAACAAACATACTAAGCCTATTTTGCTCCAGTGTGTGAGTTTCTGTACCACTTACATAGCCTGCTTCCCCTGACATCCCTCCACCCATCACTCCACATCTGTCTTCGTGTTTTTCTGAATCAGGCGTCAATGAGTAGAGAGGCAGAGAAGTCTGAGTGTGTGTGTGTGTGTGTGTGTGTGTGTGTATATGTGGAGGAGGGGCGGGGGGGTGCACCTCAGGGACCTGTCTGTCACAGCCCTGTCATGTTGATAGACATGTTAATCGGGACTGAGTGGGAGAGCTAGAAGAGGGGAACATAAGAGATGAGAAAAGTGAAATTAAAAAAATGAAAGCGAGAGACAGGGGGTCTGTCATCCTTTCTTTATCTTGTACAACCACACTGTACAACGATCTCTACTATATTTGTTACCTCGTTACCTTTTCCTTTCCGCAGAGCAACTATAGACCCTTAATGTCTCTGATGATTGGTAACCTATTTTCAACACTAAAACCTATAGTTGACTAGCTGCATGCTTAAAGGGAATCAGTATACTGTATCCATAACAAGAGTACATTTTATGGTGGATATGTGTATGTACAGTGTCAAACATGCATAGTATGTTTATTAAGTTTCAGTGCATTTGTCTCTACATCCAATAACAATGGACCTGCAAGGGTGTCTTCAAATTCTCCAAAATACCACTTTAGATTAAATACAGGGACTAGACTGTTGAGAGCTGCTGTCTATGGTTCTGAAGAGAATGGTGAATTCTAAGTCATGTGATATTCTAAAATATAAAGCCTAATTGGTAGCAATCTTAACATTTGCTAAACAGCCCTAAAACACAAAGTATAACTGATGCTGATTGATGTGTCATTATTTTTGCAGGAATTAGACACATTAAAAGTTCCACCTGATGATGGCACAAGAGAAAAAAAAAATCAGAGCATCACCAAAGTCATAAGGATAACTTCTCTTGGGACCATGAATGTCTGCAAAATGTTGTGCCTATCTATCTAGTAGATGTTGAGACATTTCACAGGATAATTAAAGCCTGTTTTCGGACTTGAGCACCTCTTTGCAGTTGTTGTGCTACAGCACCAAACTCTTCCAGCTTTTCATGAGTGTTTGTAGTCAGAATCCTGGCTGTATCTCACTGGATAGCTATGAAGAAGATTTGTCTCTTCACCATGGCCACTCTAACCAAGGTCATTTTATCCCTAAATACTTTATTCAGTAATTTCACAATTTCGAGAGTCCTGGGTGCAGCATTGTTGAATATTTTGTGAGATAGTAGCCTGCCACTGCGACAGGTACCAGGTTTTCCATCATCCTCATTTCCATCTCGAGTATTTCTTAAAATTCACATGTATAAAAATCCCAAATGTAGTGAGCCACCATTTTTTTTTTCATTTGAGAAAAATACGATTTTAGGAGTCACTATAAGATTTCTTATTAAAGTGTATATATTTTGCACTGCGGCAGACAGTAGAACAACAATGTCCTGTGTCTCTGTGGCACATCATTCACTGGCCGCCACCGCTGCTGCCTCCTGGAGAGTGAGTATGAATTTAAAAGGTCTTTCTACTCCTCCAGGCGATAAAACGGCGCTATTTGTCTGTGGTGCATTACACCCTGCAACGAAAGCATTTTGTGCCCCATCCTTCTCCCTCTCGTCTCTCGCCATTGCTTCCCCTCCCACTATATTATACTTAAATACATCTCTGCATTTGACACTGGGAATCACAGCGATGCTCCCTCTCTAACATGCCTGTCATGGTCTTCTTAACATATGGTATGGGGGAGTAATGTGCAAATGTGCAGCAAGGTTCTAACTGCCAAACATTTCTTTCTTTATTCTTGTTCTCTCATCTATTCTCTTTTCAAAGCAATGATATTTGCCTGCCGTGTGTGTTTGACTTTGTTTGGTCTCAATTCGAAGTGTCCCTATTCACCCTTCTCAATTTTCTTGGTCATTAGGTGCACTAAATCAATGTGATGCGTGCCTCCGGTCTGTAATTTGTGTTCATAATATAATTTGCGCATCTTAAAAACAAGGATTCCAGGCATCTCACGTCCCTTCTCCCTTCATCCCTCTTTATTTTATATCCCCTCCCTCTCTCCTGTATTCATCAAGTGTTGAAGATTAAAGGAAGAAGCTGCAAAGCTCCCAGGCCTAAATTAGATTCACGCTTCCTTGAAAGAACAGAGAAATTGGTGGGATGGAAACAGAAGGTCAGATTCTGCAGTCTTCTCCCTCTCTGGACAAAAATAAATTAATAATTAAAACACACACACACACACACACACACACACACACACACACACACACACACACAGACAGAGGCACTCCATTTTCCTTATCAGCTCTCTCTTGGCTATCATACCCCTGCCCTCTATAATTCTTTCCTCTTTCTCCATCTCCCTTTCTTTTTCTCCCTCCCTTCAGCACGTCTTCAACTTTCTGTCTTCATCTCGCTTTCGTCAGGCTTGTTCCTCTGCTTCATCTTAATTCCCTTTTTCTTTCCAGTGTGTTTAGAGGAAATGTTGAGACACTGTAATACATTGCATTACATTATATGGTGTTGTGAAAATACTACATGAATCTCTCGTCTCACCCACTAACTGTTATAATTAAGTGACGGAAATGCAAGGTTACGCATATTGTCCCTGAATTCGATAGCAATTCATATAACACGACACATGATTATGTAACAGGATTCCACAAATTGATTCAAGCAGCAGCTATGGGCGTCTTTACGAATGCTTGAACCTCTAAACCAATGCTGTTCCAGTTAACTAGGTCCCTCTATGTGTATGTGCTGTGCTTCGGCAAGTTCAAAGACTTTTGTATGGCGATACGAACGCTTCTGTTATGCAGGCATCTGGGAGTGCAGAACGATCCCTGACACTCCAACAGTTTTGATGTTTTGATCATCAGAGTGCACGCTTGCTCTGCACAACGATTTAACTCCTCTTATGGCCTGAGAAATGAGAAAAGGCTAACACTAGTTTGCTTTAATGTCCAAGTATATTCTTTTAATGGTGCTTTCAATTTACAAGTTTGAAGCAAACCTTTTATTGACTTAAGTGAGATGCACACGGATGATTCGAGTCAAAAGAAAAGGCTTTGGATTGTTAATGTCAGAGTGATAATGTGTTTCTTGAAGGCACTATGATTTTCCAGCCTTTTCAGTGAAAGTTACAGTTTTTTTGGTCGCTATGGTATTATTATTATTAGTATGGTGCAGTGTTTCAAAACTCTAAGTACAACACTCCCAATTGATCATACTTCATCATTAAATCTCCTCTCCTCTCTCCTCTACTCCTTTAATTTGGCTTGTAAACATCTTTCACTGCAAGACCCATGTTTCAACCACTAAGTTTCTGGTGAAATACAACAAATACATTTGTTAAGTCACCTAAACATATCAAAGTGCAGTTCTTTCAGTTAAGTTATTGTAACAATCACTTAGTCCAAGACCAAACAATGTAAGATTTGTTTCAAAATTACACTTTGAAGTAACTGAATGTAACTGTACATTACCCATCAAATTCAACAAAAAACTATTTCCATAATTCCTATCCCATAATCAGAAGTGTGATCAATGAAGACTTCTTCCCCAATCAGAGATGCAAGAAACACACTTTTATTGCAACATTGCTGTAAAGTTTTGTCTAATCAAATACTGTAAAAAAACACTGTAACAGAACTGAAAGAAAATTGTTTACTATAAATACTGTAAGAGTTATCTGTAGTACAAACTACATTACACTAATCTGCATCATTCGGTCGTCTGGATTTGGCCATAAATTCTCATCCACATCACAATGTATGTTTTCATAGTTCATGCACCTTGAATGTCCAATCCAAGCCTGACATTGGTCAGTAGTGATGTCATCACAAGCCTCATCCTCACTATTGTATTGTACACACTGTAATCATTGCAGTTGTCCTTTGTGGCCCTGATGGTTTGAGCACTACTGTAAGTTATCAACACTAAGGTTGTGGGTTCATATATCAGGCAAAATAAACAACCATAGATACAGTATCTTACGCAAATGTTTTATTGACTATTAGTTATGAACAATGAGCATAGTGTTTGTAAAACGTATTAAGAAAATCCTATCCAAAGGTATGCATGTACTTTGTACGACCGTAGTGTGTTTTAATGTGAAACTGGTCTTTCTAGATGTTTTTTTGTACACAGTTAATGTCAGATGTACTTAGATTTGTGAAAAGAGGTACTTTTTGATGATCTATTTTTTTATTTTTTTAAGATTATATTTTGGGCATTTTTCCTTTAATAGACAGGACAGCTGTAGACAGGAAAGGGGGAGAAAGAGGGGGAAGACATGCAGCAAATGGCTGCAGGTCCGACTTGAACCCTGAGCCGCTGCGTCGAGGACTGAGCCTCTGCATATGGGCGCCTGCGCTACCCAGGTGAGCTACCCAAGTGAGCTACCCAGGTGAGCTACCCAGGTGAGCTACCCAGGTGCCCTACTTTTTGATGATCTGTTGGTTTTTTTGTACTTAAGGTAGTGCAATATTACCACATACTTGTGAGAATAGTACCATAGCGTAAAAAAAGTGAACAGTTTTTACCTGTCATGTCTATATGTCACAATCCTATACGAGTGGTCTATTGCCTGATTTACAAAATATTGACACCTTCATAGTTAATGGCAGAGTGACAAATATGTTACATACACATACAGTTTGATGCTGTGGGGAGTCCGCAGAAGTGCATAGGGCAGTAGTAAATCTCAGAAGATTTGTATGTTTTCCATGAGGCCTCAACCACCATACTGGGCTGTGGCAGTCATTTTAGTCAGTAAATCAGTTTTCTTTCTTTTTTTCTGCAGATTTACAAGGTTTATCAAAATACTTAACATTACTTTTGAAGCGTTTGTTTTTTAAAATAGTTCTATTGTAACCCTTGATAACCCTGGCTTCTAACTTTTGTTTTGGAAATTTAAATCAACTTTGATAAGGTTACCGAGTGATTTTTGGGGGCATTATAAGATAATATAAGATTTTTTTTTTAAACCCTTAAGTCATGACTTCTGGTGAGTTTTGGGGAAAGAAATAGACATATTGAGACATGCAATTATGACGAATTATCAACAGATTCAAGGCATCTGCTACAAAGCATGGTTATTGCAGCACACATACCCAGGGGCGTCGGACTGGTGGGGGAAAGGGGACTGAGTTCCTCATGTGAGGAGGGCCCAAAAATATGCTAGAATGAATAGCTGTGGATGCAGGGAGGGGCCCATAGAAAATGCCTTTCTACAGGGCCCAGAATTTTGAGCTACGCCCCTGCACATACCTTGAACTGGTAAAATAAACCTTAACATATTCTTAGACAGGATTATTCATGTTTTTTTCTGCTGTTAATTTTCAACTTTTTCATTTACATCATTGATAGAAACTGATATGGTTAAACAGCTAAATGATGAATAATCTAATCTAATAATGCCTCTGAACCAGATGGAGAAAATATCTAGTAATACTATAAAATACTAAATAAAATTATTATTATTATTCGTTAATTGCTGTTAATTTTCAACTTTTTCATTTACATCATTGAGATATATATATGTGTGTGTGTGTGTGTGTGTGTGTGTGTGTGTGTATATATAGTAGGACTACTGTGTTTTGTTTTCTCTTTTATTTGAAGATTATTTTGTAGTTGATTACAAAATGTTTTGTATGTGATTGTCAGTGACAGAGGGAGGGGGATAGAGGGAGAGAGCAGGATGGAGAGAGAGTGGACAAAGAGATGTATATATATATATATATATGCCTCTGCCCTTCTCCCTCTCTATTCTCCTCACTCCTTTGTGCTGTCAACCAGAAGGCAAATGTAATCGACTAATCAACAGAGAATGCATGGTGTAGGCTACCAAAGGTTATAAATTCACCTATTTATAACATATGTGAATATGGGTTTGCTGTTCAGTGCAGTGGGATAATGTTAAAGGCTTATCTTATACTTTCTCACCTGAACCTGGCTGTTTTCTTTAAAAAAAGAAACGTATATCCATCTATGGGGAAACAGACTGTGAGTCAGAGTTTGTTGTTCCAGTGTTTCAGTTCTGATATGAATGAGTCTGATGATCCGTCAGGTCGAATTATTTCTTTTTCATCGGCATTGACTTATTTATAGTATATATATATATATATATATATATTTATGATTAAAAAATAAGAAAGTGTCTGGTAGGGAGGTAACTGCAGCGGCGGCGCTAGTCTATTTTTAGCAGTGCTCAAGCCGTTACGGTAGGATATTAATAGCACACTTTAAAAACTCGTTGTAGGCTACTCCTAAGCTACGTTTGCCTACAGTTAGCAATTTTGTCTAACGTTGCACAACAAAATTGGACTCCGTGGTGAATAAGCTAGGCTAATTCAGATATAATTGCCATCATTGTGATCAGGGAATCACAGATTGGTTCCACAAATACTACACCTGTAGCCTACTTAACGTATTCATTCGATTAGATTTAATTTTCACTCCATGAGCCATACCTTTTCAGTGGTTGAAAGTAGCCATACTCTGACGACTGTTCCCCAAAGTTATCTGCGCAGACTGAACAGTAGGCTGACTGAGGCGCCCTCATTCAGGGAATCGCAGACAGGCTGTTGACTTTAGGCTACAATTGAGCTGAGTCGTCATTTATCCTATTCCATCGCAAAAGTAATAACGTTTGAGCAATAAACGATTTCACAAAATCACAATGATAAGGACTTTATTTTTCAGGGGTGCTGAGATGATTTTAAGGGGTGCTTCAGCACCCCTAAAAATAGCCTAGTGCCGCCTATGGAATCTATTGATTTGTGTGCACAACACGTTTATCTCATTTTATTCGTGATATCAGCACGTTTTTTAAACTAATGTATTTCAATGGGAAGCATCTTTCATCTTTCAGTCGGGCTGCAGCAGAGAAGCTGTATACAGCTTTGCTATTATTGGTATTTTTAGCCCAACTGTTTTAATCAACATTATTCATGAGATCTTATCATGGTTTATATGTATTTCTTTTAATGTTATTATTTCGGTCTTATTGCCAGGGAAGCTGGATTGCTTTGTTGTTTATTGATATTTTTTAAAACTATAATGCTACATCTATCAACATTTATTTAGATGTTATCATGGTATGTATTTCTTTATTTTAATAATATTATTTCGGTCTTATTACCGGTGAAATATTACAGTATGCTGTAAGACAGAATGCTACGATATGGGCCAAGTGGGGCGCATTCTAAGCCCATTAGCCACAATGCAACGCAGGCATTCATATCAGAGAATCGGACAGCGATCAGTGGGTCTTTAACGACAGTATCACTTTAATGTACATATTTAATCAGTGATTTTGTCACCAGCAACAACACGTTGCTCAGTTTTGTTCCAGTTTGCACCGTAATAATGTAACCGCTTGACGGATATGAAAGATAAATACAAATACATAATATTCGTAATATAGGTATTTTCCTCTTCAGACTGACATATGTGACTGTCGAGACCTTTCCACCGATGTGTGTGCTATAGTCCTACGACAACGTTTTAATTTTTACATATCATGGAGACCACTTTGCAGGCGATATTTGCCTTGAGTTCAAATGCTTCACACATAACACTTGACATATTGTTTTATCATACAGCTGACATATATGTAGTCAGAATGAAGCACATCACACAGCCACAATCTATTGCTCATCTTTCGCAAAGAGTGACAAGAGCAACACACAACCATATGCATTATAACATGAAGCTATTGCAAAACCACTGCAGCCTCAAGTAACATTATTTAAAGTTTTAATTGAGGTAGGTCCAAATTAGGAGTATAGTTTAGAAATATTTACTTTACATTGGGGTACCCTATTTCTTCTGCCAGAGGATACTTGGCATGGAGAATACAGATGGATCAGACCATATTCTCTGTGCTTGCATGGAGAGACTGGTTTCTATTCCTCTACACAACCTTCATGACAGTCACCTGACAAGCAAGTTTTAATGAGATGTTTTTAGATATTGCCATGCTTTCTGACATATTAAAATGCTCTGTAATGCAGCCTAGTATAACAAAAACCCTCTGATTCACCGTGAGTTAGGGCTGGGCGATATGGAGAAAATCAGCTATCGCGATATTCTTGTCCTAATACCTCAATGTCGATATTGTGGCGATATTATAGGGTTGACAATTGGTGCTTTAACAAAATATCTTCACAATGAGATTTAAGATAAATAATCTTCAGTAATGTGGATATAATGACTAAGTGGGTAAAGGTAAAAATAATAGAAGAGCTAAAACAGTCTGGTAAGTTCAGAAAATGACATCACTTTACTATAATGCAGCCTTTAAAACCAGGAAAAGACAACACTTATGCCATTTACGATATCCAAAATCTAAGACGATATCTAGTCTCATATCACAATATCGATATAATATCGATATATTGCCCAGCCCTCCCATGAGTGTCTGCTCTAAATGATAACACACACTTTCAACATGGGCCTTCCAGCCAAAGGTGTTGCCCATATGAACACCAAGGTGCCTATAGGAGCAGAGCCGATGGATTGGTTAATCATTTATGACCTTTGATACCCTCTGACCCATGTCACGACCCTTTCCTCAGTTTGTGAAATGATTGAATGAGATTGTTGGCATGGCACCACAGCACACAGGTCTCTATTTCAGCAGAATATGCAAGAGTACTTGTGTCTGTGTGCAGTATAGGCTGAGGTAGAAGTGTGCCAAAAATGCCAAAACACATGTTGTATATGTACTAGGACTGTCAAACGATTAATTTTTTTTTAATCGCCGAAGTTCTATAGTTAATAGCCATTAATCACATATTTTATCACATGATTAAAATTCTATTATTTTGCATTTCAGAAATAATAGAACTATTATAGTAATAGTACATATTAACAATCAAAAGCAATGTTTACCAGTGTATCTTGATTAGGAATTAAATGAATGCAAAGAAAGTTACTTTATAAACTTGATTTTAAGATTTGTAATTATTTATTTACTGTAAACAAAAGAAAAATGTGTGAATCTGTCATTATTGCACAATTCTTCCAAGTACCTAACTAAAAAACTAAAAATCCCTATCCTTACTAGAGTCAATATAGTGTTTAGTAACTCCTAAATAATGTTGATTACTCACTGACGTCCAGTGATCACCAGTTAATGAGCAGCTCATTTCTGCACAAGTCCATGTTAACACAGCCCATCTCCACTCTTACCCGGCGACAGAGAAACAGGCTGGATAGTCCGGTACACTATTGTTTCCACAACAACAAAAACAGTCTCTGAACTCGGGTTGGGAGTTTCGTTGAAGTTGGATGTAGTCCAGTTTTTGTCTAATGAGCGGACACTTGCAAGCAGGATTGATGGAACAGGTGGCCGGCTAGCGTTAGCTTTCCACCTAGCTAGGTTATACTCCAGCCCCCGTTCGCGTTCACCGCTGAGGATGTCCCCCCGTGATCGCCCGCTACGGCCGCTGCAACTGCTCGCTCCGGCCGCCACAGCTGCTGCTACTCGCTCTGGCCACCGCTGCTGCCCGCTGGTCAACCTAACCTGTACGGCGGGCCACAGCAACCTCTTATTTCCGAACATTCATCTCTCCCCCGCCCCCCGAGGTTCGGTGGTCTAGCATCACGTTAACTGTACTACTATGCTTAGCTCCGTAGGTGGTAGCTCAAGCTTGACGTGCTTCGGTGATATTTTCATATTTTCCCTTCTTAATTTTGAAAAGGTAGTCTCAGTAAAGGCTACAAAGGTTAGGATGGCTACAAGCTGTAACCATGGTGATTTATATGAGGATCATCTTCTGAATATAATAATTAATATGTTAGGCCTACCATAAATTATTTTAAAAAAGTAATTTATTTAAAACAACTAATAATGCAGTGTGATGTTAAATCAAACAAAGTCCCACACATAAATATGCTCATGTTTTTTTCCCTTTAGTCTTTGCTAATAGATAATTAGAAAATTGCCTTTTTAAATAACGATGCATGGAAAAGAAAATAAAAAATGATAGTTTATTTTTTGTTTTTCACAACAGTACAAGTCAAAACAAATGCACATTTGTCAAACAAGCCATTAGGCTGTATTTCTAAACACTGAACTGTAGGTTTTTTATATAGGCCTAGTATTTTTCTGCGACAAGGCAAATCAAAGTGTTTAGCATAAAACACTATTTTTTCATTATTGGTATTTTTATTGTATAAATTCTCACGCACAACGTGCAGCAATCTTTCACAGACGCTGAGCGGTAATTACTACGTCACTTCTGGAATTCCGCAGATTTTTACATTATTACGGTGCATAACTTACCGGAACAAAACTGAGCAACGTGTTCTTGCTGGTGACAAAACCACTGATTAAATATCGTAGTGTTCTGTCTTACAGCATACTGTAATATTTCACCGGTAATAAGACCGAAATAATATTATTAAAATAAAGAAATGAATAGCATGATAACATCTAAATAAATGTTGATAGATGTAGCATTATAGTTTTGAAAATATCAATAAACAACAACGTGTTGTGTACACGAATCAATAGATTAAATTACATGAACATTTCACGAACTGCCGTAAGACTGGGTTGGAATATATCAGGGTGACAACCTCAGGCATAGTATAGTGGGAATAGGAACCAATACTATTTGGTACAGTGGAAAAATACTCAGCATGTTGTTATTTAAAGATCACTTTGAGTAAAAGTTCACTGATTTAAATGTTTTTACCTTTGTATGTCAGTCCATTTAAGTGGTATATTGTCTGATCTACAAAATAATTACACATTTACAATACCCCTTCATTAAAAAAGCTCAAGGTCAAGCTTGGGAGTTGTTTCATAAACAAAAATAAAAATAATTTTTTGCGGCTCTGCACAAAAGCAATGAATTCCCTTTACCATCAGAGGGCTGACGTTATCAGACATTGTATAAGACGCTTTTAATTTGTTGATGCAAAGCATGTCTGCAAAATGATAACTCAATTTAATTACACATGGGAACCTGCAATTAGAAATTCAAATGCCAACTCTGTGGGATGCTAATTTCCATGGAACTTCACATGGAGATGGGCTGTACTGAGAATGAAGATTCAGAATGCAAAATACTTTATTTACATGGCAATTATTGTAAGTAACATTAAAATAGTTCTTACAGTTAAGTCATTAGTAACATGAAGCACATCACTAGGCAGCAGGGTTACATAGAGCTGTCAAATCATATGAGTATGACTATCGTTTAGCAGGATACAAACAGTATCGATAAGCCTTACAACATTTGGTTGAGATGAGACAAAACATTAGTACAGGAAGGCGTAATGTGAGGAACAAATGGGGCAGAGTAAAGCTGCACTCCATAAGATTTGTTTTAAATACACATATGATGTCCCATCAGGCCTAAGTAAGATGTTATAGACTCATAAAAAACAAAAAAGCTGATTCTCAGCCCACATAAAGTCACTGTTATATAAACTCCCTGCCTTCAACTGCCTGTTTGACAATGTGCTGTCAGTTCGGTCCCTCTCATTGTTTGTTTGGACCTTCAACATACAAATTTTCCTAGCAGCTTTTATGTGCAAAAACGCTAAACTGTGACTACAGGGTCAATCTTTGCATCGTCAACTCTTTCAATAGACAACAGTTCGTTGTGTCACAGTGTCCTTGAGCGAGACATTGAACCTCTGACTGCACAAATCAAAAACATCAACTACAAAAAAATACACACACAAATCACTGACGTGGATAGATTGCAGAAAGACACTTGGCTAAAATGTGAAGCCAACAATTGAGAAATGCAGGTGCACAATTAAAACATCACAATGATTTGCAGCAATTATCTTTGATTACCTTTCCCCCTCTCACTGACGAGACAGACTATCACTAATCACTGCGCTAGATCCAAACTTTTCCAAGTGCCGACAATTACAATGATTGTCTGAGAAAGAGGAGGTGCTTTACTGGTTGGTAATTTGTCGATTTTTATTTAGCTCAGAAGATCAGATATGGAATAACAATAACTTTATCTCGCCAAGTACAACAGTTGAATAATAAATTCGACCTGGTTAGCATGTACTGTAAAGTAGACGAGATGTACTGTGTGAAGTCATAGAATCGTACAATTTCAGGTGCACTTAGATACTGTACGTAGTCTGTTCAATAGAGTGTGTTACCAAGTGTTCTGCAGGAAATGAACAGTTCAATGTGCTTAGAAAGATCTTTCTGGCCTTTGCACTTCCTTCCTTTGAAATTCCATATTTAAATGTTCATGTTTATTTGGCCATTTATCCTGCCCTTTATTAAATGACAATGAGCAGTGATCGAAGTAAAATTATCTGAATGAGCCATGCTGTGCAGGCTGCATGAATTCTGCTAGTATCTGAAAGAGAATAGATGAATATTTACTAATATTCATTCATACAGTATAGGATTTAAAGAAATTCTCAACTATTCAGTTTTCCCAGTAATTAACAGCGTGTAGACCAGGGATTAGTTAAAATCCAGTACAGTACCAACTTTGTTTCCTCAACAATTGAGGATAAACCCATTTTCTCATATTTTTGCTGAAATTGTTTGCATTGTAACACTTTCTTGTGTATTTGTATTCATCATCTTACCTCTACATTTACCCCAACACCTTATTTTTTTACCAAAGTGACAGCCCTGGATAAACTTATATTCCTCATACAGTAAAATTAACTGTATTTTTACATTTGCAAGTTTTGCCAAAGTTCTGCATAATCACCGTGAGTCCATTTCCAAAGTGTAATTGCTGACACAGCTGAAGAAATAGAAACAGAAGTGATTCATCACTGTCATGGCATCATTACTGCAATAATTTAACTGAACATGGGTCATCAAAATAAGCCCCAGCAAACTAGAAACCATTCATCGCTTCACTGTCACTCTCTCGCCTGTTAATTTCAAGTGAGAGGAGAGTGGCACTAATGTTTTTGTGTGAGCATCATCAGCTTCTGTATAACCATATCTGATTGGTTGTGTGATTAATTGATGAATGTACTGGGGGAATGGATTGTTTGCATGATTGATTGAGTGATGGGTCACAGGCGGGATCAGTTGTTCAGTGTTATGAGGCGTAACCTGAAACGAGTTCTGACTGTTTCAAAATAACCAAATAAAGGATTGTGCGATGGCATTTGACAGCTAATGCTATACATTTTTAAAACTAAAATTTTAACTTTTGAAATTACAAGAAACCTCTATCTTACATGTCTGAAGCAGCAGAAAAGCATGCTGATTAATAGGATGGTTTATTCGAATAAAATGCCATGGTTGTGGTGATTTTAAGTTTTTACTTTTACCACTTGTACTTGACCTGCCTCCACAGAATATGGGAAGCTGTTTTTTAGTGTTTTCAGTGGAACAATCATATTTAAAGTTGTGTATCAGATATTAGAAAACTTTCCTTGAAGACAATGGTTCTGAAACTAGGAGTATATTGTTCAATTCTTGAGTATTAGTACAAAATCCACTTCACAGCACTGTCAAAGCACACTAGTTAACAGATTATGTCTCATTTGTTTAATCTGTATAAAAACCAAGAGTAGTCTTGTTGTCACTATGTGGTTGCCAGGCAACCAGCAGAGACTTACAGAATGTTACTGCTGCCAGCCATGAAATAGTCAAAAGGCATAACTTTTCAGTAAAACTTGTTTTTACTTCTGTTTTTATTGGACAGAAATGAGGGTCAAATGATTCCTTTATTACACTATATATATTTATACTTTTGCACCAAAATGTCATATGTGGTCATCTGTTGCCCTGCTTTTGTGACATCAAGGTCTTTGACAAAGTGGACTTCTGAGTTTTGATTGAATGAGTTCAAAACCATTTCCAAAACTATTATTACATAGGTGATTTCACTGACCATGTGATGTTCTGCATGTCAAGTAACCATATGAGTTAGGCTTTATTCTCCACACCATCTCCAAGGTACTAAAGTGTAAAGGTTATGGTGTTCCAAAGTAATATACAACACATGAGCTGGTGAGTTTTTTTTTTTTTTTTTTTAAGATAATTTTTTTGGGGGCTTTTCCCTTTATTTAATAGTGACAATGGATAGACAGGAAAGGGGGAGAGAGATGGGGGATGACACGCAGCAAAGGACTCAGCCTACATGGGCCAAACGCTTTTACTGGGTGAGCTAGAGGCCGCCCCACAGGTGAGTTTTTCGAGGACACTTCATAGGGAACATTGCTTTTGGTTGCTGTAGGGCTCAAACCTGCTTTCTCTATCCACCACAGCTTCTACAGCATGTCACCCACTTTTATTCCTAGCGAAACAAAACAACAGCATGTGTGTTGCTTTGTTCTATAATGCCTCCCCCAGATATGTAAACAACATAGACACAACACTCTGCCCACCTCCTTGGACACAGCACCATGTCTGGCTTGCTGCCATTTTCTAGCTACTAAATGTCAACGCAAAAGGAATGCTGTGGTTTATGAGCACCTGGATGGGGAACAAAGAAATAAAAAAGAACTAGCTGGGAGAGAGAGAGAAAAAAAAGAAAAAAAACACATTAAATTAATCCTCTAAAAGCCTTTTAGCGATATTGCCCTCCCACAGCGATCTGGTAGCACACACAGAAACCACTTCCCATCATTTAATTCCAGCTGAAATTTAATTTAGTCCAAGAGCTATTCATTGTGCGCCGCCCACCCCCAAACCACTACCACCCCAACATGCATACACACACCTTGTTTTATGCACATACACACATCTTTAGATGACTCACTGACAAATCTGTGTCCATTTTATTTTTGGACAAATTTATTTAACGCAGCGACTGAAACACAAGTTTAACTAACACCCACAAATACCAGCATACACGCACACGCATACACTCTATCAAATCCCCCCCTTTATGTCTCTGCCTCTCTACTCATTGATGCATTGACGTACAACACGGGAATTTAGTAATATGTTGAGTCACTCAGCCTGTTTTGATAAGAGCACTTAAAGGAAGGCTCTCCACATCTTCCCTAACTGATCCAGTGAATTTAACGCATCATAACATTGACACTTTATTAACTTTAACCTGTTCCTCGACCTTTACTGTGTCCTTGAAATATGATGTTAACTCCATTCTTACATTTCCCAGACATTCACAGTGATAGCCAAGGTCACTACATTGCCTTATAGAATATGGGTGAAAAATCAAGGTTTTGTGAATATGATGTGACTCACTGTGGAGTCACAAATCAGAAAATAGAGAAGAAAAAAAAATTGCTTGGTAGAATACATTTTTTCCAGTCTGGAATCTGAGCTGCAGCTCTAAAGAAATGTTCCACTCAAAGTGGAAATGATTTACATCAAGATAAGGCATTTTTACAGCATTTAACAGGCAGAGTGAATGATAAAATGGCCTGTCATTAAAGCTACTGTTCATATTCATATTGTATTGACCGGCTGCCAATCATCTACGTATAACCCCGGGCAAGTTGACGGTTGGCAGCCTGGCGAGATGGGGGCGGACCCCCTGGGGGTATAGTCAGCGGGTTGAGGAAGTTCTGGCTCTTAGAGTTCCGGCCGAGACTCGGGCCTCTGTGTTTTAATGCCTGTAGGTTGTACTTTTGGCTAATAAACGAGCTAACTGAACTCTGGCCTGTGTGCGAGTCATTACAATATGTACTACAAGTACACAAGTACTAAGGCAAACTGGCATTCAGTAGTCCACACAGCCCCTTGATAGCAAAAACATATTTGATTGGCTTCAGGCAATATTTCTGCCAAGCACCTCTGTGACAGACAGGCATTTGTAATACTTTAGGAGCCCTGGCCATTTTATATACCACCTGGTGAGGAAATCTCCACATCAAACACTTCTCTTGATCCCTCAAGAGGCTGGGCTTGCAGCTGCCCCCCCCCAAAAAAATACACACACACACACACACACACACACACACAGCCCACCAGTTGATCAAAGCCCCTTTTTGAAGCCTGCGGAATCCCTAGCAGGTGGCTCCAAGACCCAAGATTCGTGTATTCTATTATACAATATCTTGCACAACCTCACCAGATGATCTGAAGAAGCAAAGGGTCATACTTCTTGGACCCAGGTCAGGTAACAAAAGTGTATCACTTTCATCGGGGTAACAAATAATGTGTTTTTATTATTGTCAAACTCCAAGTCTTATTGACGTTTTTAGGTGATCTTAAAGGGAAAACTAATTTTAAGTTGACTTGAAATAGTAACTTATATTTACATTAGGTAAGTCAATAATAAAAGCTCATTTGATTCCTCTACATTCCTGTGTGATGTTATACAGCGGGAATGCATTTAGTCTGCAATGATGTTTGCACAGCCCTGTGTGGCTATGGCAGATGACAAACATACTGTATGTTGATAAGGAAAGTAGAATTTGAGCTTCATCAAGCTCTTATATTAAGTCAGAATCAGCTTCATCATTTTAAAGTGCCCATATTATGAAAAAAATCACTTTTTCTGGGATTTGGGGTGTTATGTTGTGTCTCTGGTGCTTCCACACACATACAAACTTTGAAAAAAATCCATCCATGCTGTTTAGAGTGAGATACGGTTTCTGAATGTGTCCTGCCTTCAGTCTCTGGGTGAGCTGTTCAAAATCGGCATGGCTTGTGATGTCACAAGCCGAAACGAGCAGGCTAACCGCAACCATTAGCTCGTAGCGTTACGCTAGCATGCTAACGCTAGCATGCTAACGCTAGCATGCTAACGCTAGCATGCTACCTCGTTCTCAATAGCAAAGCACTGCTACAACACACACAAGTTCACCATAATCTACAAAAGAACTACTTACATGCCCTCATTTAGAAGTCTCCCAGCTAATCCTGCCTTGTAACTGAACGAAGTTGTAGAAACAGCCTTTCTTTTACTGTCTATGGAGCTAGCTAGCTGACATGATCTACATCTGAGCTACTGTGCATGTGCAAGTGCAATCAAAGATAGTACAGAAGAAGAAGAAGAAAAGTGGTCTCACTCTGTAGCTAAAACAGAGACCAGCTGAAAAGAGGATCTGCAGCAGTGAGAGAGAGCGGTGCAGTACAACAAAAATATGGTGTTTTTTGAAAATTAAACCATGTAAACCTATTCTGGTACAACCTTAAAATACAATTATGAACCTGAAAATGAGCATAATATGGCTGCTTTAAGATGTCAATTAAGAATACATGCAGGTATAAACCATATAAGAAGTTCTGTTCTATTACATTCTACAGTTCTTGTTAGACTCTTGTCTAAGGTGCACTAGCCAACTTGACATGTATGCAGATCAATAACCAAAAACTATTTCCACCCTCTTACTCCCAGTGCTGAACATTCATGTCAAGGACCCCCCAAACAAAACATAACCCACTGACGTATTGTGGAAGGCAAAATACAATCTAATTACTTTAATACATTACATAACTGGAATGTAACTACATTTACATGTAGCATTCTCATTCTATTGAGTTAATTCACGTTTATGTTCACAATACTATAACTGAAGTAAAATACCACGATTCAGTTGAATTTGCTCAACTTCATTTTGTGCTTGTGTTTTAATTAATTTAGTTACTTTAAACATTTTTATTTTGTCGGATTGATCGGACTTCCTTATAATTAGAATATATAATAAACAAAACTGGCAAAGGCAATATCTAAAATATCATTGTCAGTTCCTCAGTGAGAAGTATACTTTTTTTCCCCATCCTGCATAATTTCAGGATTTACTTCCAAAACATCACACATTCCTATAAAAACACACACTGTGACAGCAGAGCAGCACAGTGAGTGGGCAGACTTATTCAGAGGTTGCTTCCAGCCCACACGCCCCACAGTGTCAATGGGCAAGGCACTAAATCCTAAGCAGCCCCAGGATTGTTGTTCTTTGTTGTTCTTTAGCGAATATTGTGGGGGGGGGGCCCCCCACAATATTGTATTCTTATTGCATTTCAACTCTGCTCACTGATGGATATCTGGCTGTTTGTCGGCTAAATCTGGCAGTAGACCGACAGCAGGACTGTAGTTGTCACAGCTTTTTTACGGTCATGCATTTCTGGTAAACTGTCTGTCGAGACTTTCGCAATAATTATTAGATATTCCTTCCTCCCTGAAGATTTTGATAGATGCTTTATTTCCTCTTAAACCATAACATTTGTTATTAATAACCTAAAAATGTACCCTGGTGCACAATGTTGACAACTTCAGATTCTACATCAAAATGTCATAAATTATCTGATATGCCTTTGGAAGAAACCTGTTAAATCAGCTGTACAGATCTTTCAAAATGTTTGTTATGTAACATTGAATTTAAAGTTACTCAGCTGAATTCAGCTCAATGCCGAGATTGAGCCGAGAGTGCCACTTTTTACCCCAGTGCTGAGCTCCAAGGTCTTTGCTAACTGGGTTGGAAAATGCACTAATGCCAAGTGCAAAGAAGAGACGGCTAATACTGGGCCCAATATCCATGGCTGTAGCAGAAGCAGGAGAGGTGTGTGTTTGATTCTAGCATGAGAGGTGCCCTTGCTCTCACTCTGTTTGGATATATCTCCCTTTTCCTCTGTTGACCCCATTACAGTTATGTCTAACCTTTGCATTCCATACAGGAGAAGCACTCCTGTTATCACCCAGCTGAACTGTGGGTGACTCCCTTTCATCGTAAATCTGTATGTGTGTGTGTGTGTGTGTGTGTGTGTGTGTGTGTTTATATAAAGTTACATGTGTGTGTCTGGTTGTACCTTTTTCCTATATTTTGACACAACAGGAATTATATGTCTCCACAGGTAAAGAAAGATGAGGGAGAAACAATCCTCCACAGTGATGACAGGATGTTGCTATTAATGGCAACATGATTTGGTTTACATTTTTGGTGATGGTTAAGTTGATTTAAGATTTAGAGATAAGGTTTAGAGTTATGGTCAGGTCAAGGTTTCGGTTAACATGAGGCAGTGTTGTAGTCGAGTCACCAACTGTCGAGTCCAAGTCAAGTCTCGAGTCACCAACTGTCGAGTCCAAGTCAAGTCTCAAGTCACAAACTGTCAAGTCTGAGTCAAGTCTCGAGTCACCAACTGTTGAGTCCAAGTCAAGTCTTGAGTCTCCAGTGTTCCAGTCGGAGTCCAAGTCTGAGTCACCAAAGAAGAGTCTGAGTCCAGGACTTGAATACTCCATCACTGCCTATTACACAAAAGTAGTCAGAAACTTCATCCAACTTCCGAGTCCTATTTCATGAATGCTCAAGTCCGATTTCATCCTCGAGTCCAAGTAATCAGTGCACCAGTCAAAGTCGAGTCACGAGTCCAGAGAATAGCGACTCGAGTCAGAGTCCACGACTTGAGTACTTTATCACTGACATGAGGTATGTATAGGCAATAATGATCTTCTGAATGTGCTCTATGAATATCCTCTCAAGCATGGTATTATAAATGTGTTTTGCATGTTTGAAAGCCTTGGATTGCAAAGTCTGGTCAGTGAGGTTCAGCACTTGCGCTGTGCTGTTAATCATGGTTGATTCCTTCCAAAGTGCCAGGTGATGCATTAACAGCTTCCATTGCTTCATTGAATGGTTAAATGGTTTAAAACACTGTTTATAGGTCAGAAGTTTTCTTGCCTTCTTCAGGTGTGGTTGAATATATAAACAATACTATGCTTGGTCCTCAGGGTCTTCAGGTAGGCATGTTGTGTTTCATTACAGCAAAACATATAAGATATTATTATGTTATCTCCTGTCAGACTGTTTTACCATCGCTATCACATCAGCCACTTTTAGCTAGGAGGGCTAGCGACGACTCCCAGCACACTTGTGCCACAATGATTATCCTGTCCTCGCGAGATGTCAGGGGATGGTACAAAGCTAGTGGCAGTGGTAAAATGGTAATAGCTACCCTGATGACTGTCATATATTCAAGGCAGACCACTGTTCTGCTTTTTATACTTGGCACAGCAATTACTATCACAGTTGGGTGAGGGTGTATTAACTACACCAAAAATAATCTATGTGATTATGTGCAACTCTTTAAAAGACCCCAAATCACTGTCTGTTTTAATCTGTTATCCATCCATCCATCCATCTTCTTCCGCTTATCCGGTAACGGGTCGCGGGGGTAGCAGCTCCAGCAGGGGACCCCAAACTTCCCTTTCCCGAGCCACATTAACCAGCTCCGACTGGGGGATCCCGAGGCGTTCCCAGGCCAGGTTGGAGATATAATCCCTCCACCTAGTCCTGGGTCTTCCCCGAGGCCTCCTCCCAGCTGGACGTGCCTGAAACACCTCCCTAGGGAGGCGCCCAGGGGGCATCCTTACCAGATGCCCGAACCACCTCAACTGGCTCCTTTCGACGCGAAGGAGCAGCGGCTCTACTCCGAGCTCCTCACGGATGACTGAGCTTCTCACCCTATCTCTAAGGGAGATGCCAGCCACCCTCCTGAGGAACCCCATTTTGGCCGCTTGTACCCTGGATCTCGTTCTTTCGGTCATGACCCAGCCTTCATGACCATAGGTGAGGGTAGGAACGAAAACTGACCAGTAGATTGAGAGCTTTGCCTTCTGGCTCAGCTCTCTTTTCGTCACAACGGTGCGATACATTGAGTGTAATACCGCACCCACTGCGCCGATTCTCCGACCAATCTCCCGCTCCATTGTCCCCTCACTCGCGAACAATACCCCAAGGTACTTGAACTCCTTCACTTGGGGTAAAGACTCATTCCCTACCTGGAGAAGGCACTCCATCGGTTTCCTGCTGAGAACCATGGCCTCAGATTTAGAGGTGCTGATCCTCATCCCAGCCGCTTCACACTCGGCTGCGAACCGATCCAGTGAGTGCTGAAGGTCACAGGCCGACGATGCCATCAGGACCACATCATCCGCAAAAAGCAGCGATGAGATCCCCAGCTCACCAAACTGCAACCCCTCTCCACCCCGACTACGCCTCGATATCCTGTCCATAAATACTACAAACAGGATTGGTGACAAAGCGCAGCCCTGGCGGAGGCCAACTCTCAACTGAAACGAGTCCGACTTACTGCCGAGAACCCGGACACAGCTCTCGCTTTGGTCGTACAGAGATTGGATGGCCCTGAGAAGGGACCCCCTCACCCCATACTCCCGCAGCACCTCCCACAGTATCTCCCGGGGGACCCGGTCATACGCCTTCTCCAGATCCACAAAGCACATGTAGACCGGTTGGGCATACTCCCAGGCTCCCTCCAGGATCCTTGCGAGAGTAAAGATCTGGTCCGTTGTTCCACGACCAGGACGGAATCCGCATTGTTCCTCTTCAACCTGAGGTTCGACTATCGACCGAACCCTCCTTTCCAGCACCTTGGAGTAGACTTTACCGGGGAGGCTGAGAAGTGTGATACCCCTGTAATTGGCACACACCCTCTGGTCCCCCTTTTTGAAAAGCGGAACCACCACCCCGGTCTGCCACTCCTTAGGCACCGTCCCCGACTTCCACGCAATGTTGAAGAGGCGTGTCAACCAAGACAACCCCTCCACACCCAGAGCTTTAAGCATTTCTGGACGGATCTCATCAATCCCTGGGGCTTTGCCACTGTGGAGTTGTTTAACTACCTCAGCAACTTCCACCAGGGAAATTGACGACAATCCTCCATCATCCTCCAGCTCTGCCTCTACCATAGAGGGCGTATTAGTCGGATTTAGGAGTTCCTCAAAGTGCTCCTTCCACCACCCTATTACCTCCTCAGTTGAGGTCAACAGCGTCCCATCCTTACTGTACACAGCTTGGATGGTTCCCCGCTTCCCCCTCCTGAGGTGGCGAACGGTTTTCCAGAAGCACCTTGGTGCCGACCGAAAGTCCTTCTCCATGTCTTCTCCGAACTTCTCCCACACCCGCTGCTTTGCCTCTTTCACGGCAGAGGCTGCAGTCCTTCGGGCCCTTCGGTACCTTGCAACTGCCTCCGGAGTCCTCTGGGATAACATATCCCGGAAAGACTCCTTCTTCAGTCGGACGGCTTCCCTGACCACCGGTGTCCACCACGGTGTTCGTGGGTTACCGCCCCTTGAGGCACCTAAGACCCTAAGACCACAGCTCCCCGCCGCAGCTTCAGCAATGGAAACTTTGAACATTGTCCACTCGGGTTCAATGCCCCCAGCCTCCACAGGGATGCACGAAAAGCTCCGCCGGAGGTATGAGTTGAAAGTCTGTCGGACAGGGGCCTCCTCCAGACGTTCCCAATTTACCCGCACTACCCGTTTGGGCTTACCAGGTCTGTCCAGAGTCTTCCCCCACCCTCTGACCCAACTCACCACCAGATGGTGATCAGTTGACAGCTCTGCCCCTCTCTTCACCCGAGTGTCCAAAACATACGGCCTCAGATCAGATGAAACGATTATAAAATCGATCATTGACCTTTGGCCTAGGGTGCTCTGGTACCAAGTACACTTATGAGTATCCCTATGTTCGAACATGGTGTTCGTTATAGACAATCCATGACTAGCACAGAAGTCCAACAACAAACAACCACTCTGGTTTAGATCAGGGAGGCCGTTCCTCCCAATCACGCCTCTCCATGTGTCTCCATCATTTCCCACGTGCGCGTTGAAGTCCCCCAGCAGAACTATGGAGTCCCCTACTGGAGCCCCATACAGGACTCCATTCAAGGTCTCCAAGAAGGCCGAATACTCCGAGCTCTTGTTTGGTGCATACGCACAAACAACAGTCAGAGTTTTCCCCCCCACAACCCGCAGGCGTAGGGAGGCGACCCTCTCGTCCACCGGGGTAAACTCCAACGTAGCGGCGCTCAGCCGGGGGCTTGTGAGTATCCCCACACCCGCCCGGCGCCTCACACCCTGGGCAACTCCGGAGAAGAAAAGAGTCCAACCCCTATCCAGGAGTATGGTTCCAGAACCGAGACTGTGCGTAGAGGTAAGCCCCACCAGATCCAACTGGTAGCGCTCCACCTCCCGCACAAGTTCCGGCTCCTTCCCCCACAGAGAGGTGACGTTCCACGTCCCCAGAGCCAGCGTCTGCCGCCCGGGTCTGGTCTGTCGAGGCCCCTGACCTTCACTGCCACCCATGTGGCAGCGCACCCGACCCCAGCGGTTCCTCCCACAGGTGGTGGGCCCATGGGTTGGAGAGATAGGTGCCACGTAGCTATTTCGGGCTGTGTGTTATGAAAAGTAAAAATAAAGTGGTGTGGAATTTAAGTGATTAAATTTACCTTGGGTCCCCAGACTAAAATATATTATCTGACATCAGAAAGAGAGAGCTTATGGGTTTGTCTGGAAACCCCGGCTGAATTGTTGATTTCTACTACTACCACAGTAGTTTATGTGGGTTTGATGTTTTGTTACAGAATGTGCCCAGGGGAATTATTCTAAAACATCTGTGTGAGCAAGTGCTTTGGTAATATTACGACTACAGAGCTAATTCTACAGTAACCTCAAGCACTACATTACCAGTACTGTGTAGTATTGCTAAGATTATAACTACTCCTAATATTTATAAGAATAATTTATGGTCTAATTTTCTTATATCATATATTATATATGGTGTAAAACGTTGTGTAGTAGCCAGTTTAAAAGCAAAATATTGTCAAACTTAAAGCTTTCAAAAATCTAGCACTACTGCTTATAAAAAACAGGTGCAAGATGGGAAATGTCCTCAACATTATTTGCATTAGCATTGAGAGATGTATTCTTGTAGTATATTGTATTTGTAAGCATAGAGTATAGCTTCCATGCACAGCTGAGGAGAATGGCTCCCCCTGAGGCTGCAATGGAAAGGTCATAACCCTGAGGAAAAAAAAGCCCTTTCGAAAATGCTATACATTTACATCCCTTGTCATAACCTTTGTTTATGACCTTTTAGTTAACCATTCTTATAGCCAGGTAGACTGTCTAGAAGAGGCACAGGCTGGTCAGTTGTTTTATGGGGTATTCAGGCAATTTGCATCAATGTGGAAAGCCAGGAAAATATTTCTTTATGGTATGATTACAGTACCACTGGTCTCATTTGTTTATAGTACTAGTATCATAATCTAACAATGATATATTATTTTGAGAAATGCTACCTGTAGCACATTTAAAATCACTTCACACATAAATTGCACTAGACTCCATTTAACAGTGTCTACACATATTGGCAGCATCAAGAATAGCTTGCCAAGCTGACATTGGTATTTGAGCTCAGCCCATATAGAGTATACTGCCTATTGATTTACCTACTCATTTGCTAACCGCTCCTGTGGTCTCGACAGTCTGTGAACCCATGTGAAGGTCATCCACTCTCCTACTGGCTAACTTGCCACACAGCCAGCCGGTATTGGCCTGGCCCAATGCCTGCCTTGGGGCTCCCAACCCCTCCTCTTGCTGGGATGAGGCCAAACAGGGGTGTGATGGCTGTAGGCAACTTGCCCCTATTCCCCTCCACAGATTGTCAGAGCGTGTCTCAGAAAGGGTCGAAGAGTGTCAACATTTTTGTGACGGCACATGAGAGTGCAAGACTGTGCGTGAGTTGGTGTGTGCGTGAGCAAAGTTGGAAAAGAGCACATGATTGTATTTTGAGTCATCTTATTTGATTATAATGAGCATTTCACAAAATATGTCCATGTGTATTGAAAGGAGCTTTTGTTATTCAGTGCCTCTCTCAGGAGAGTGAGGTGATGACTCTGACAAAAGATGAAAGACTGTATTCTCAATTGGAAGTCGGGGTGAAAGTGGTGTTTGTGCGATACATGTTATCACCTTAGAAACCTGAGCTGTGAAAACAAGCTCTGTTGACTGAAGTCAAGTCGACTGTATTCACATCATGAAGTGGAACATGTTTCTTACAAAGAGCTTTACAGAGACCAGAGGCCACAGATGCAGACAAATACGGAAGTTACCTGATATTGCTGCGTTAAATGACACAACATGCTGTTTACCAGCTGACACCCAACTTTTGGACCTTCTGAACCTCAAGCCACTAAGTGAACACTAGTCATTGCATGTTCCTTCTAATTTTGTGTCAACTCACCGACATAGTGAACAAGCTAGGTATAAACATTGTGTTGTGACTGTAAAATGGTAAATGGACTGCTTTTATATAGCACTTCTCCACCTTATCAGACAAAGCACTTTACACACACACCAATGGTGGCGGAGAAGCCATGCGAGACGTTGGCTTGCCCATCAGGAGCAACTTGGTTTTCAGCGTCTTGTTCAAGGACACTTCGACATGTGTGCGGGAGGAGCCAGGGATCGAACTGCCAAACTTGTGATTAATGGATCTGCTCTAGCTCCTGATCCACAGCTGCCGCTGCAAGGACTGGAATCCCATGCAATATAAGATTTCAAAATATTTTCCCTGGAGCAGCATGTTGAGCATATTAAACTGTTGGAAACTGAGGGTAAAATGAAACGGCAAATGCCAGAGAGCATTTTACTTGATTTGTATTGACAAGGTTTCAGCCGTAGGCTACTTTAAAGCTGTACTGTATTACGTTTGCTCTCCAGTAATATTTTCACTTTGCTGTCTTTTTTACTTGTTCTGTACCTTGCATACTACTTATTGTATATAGAGAGAATGACAACATATATCTTGATGGATGGATGGTTTTCCACTAATTACGTTCATTTCTTAAACTGTACCTTTTATATAAATACACACACACACACACACACACACACACAGTATACAGTATATCTATCCCTGTCTTTTCACTTATCCAAATCAAAGCCCATTGGGGCAAATTTGTGATTTTAGGCTTCATTAGGATTTGGGCTATAATAAAATTGACATACATACATACTGTACATACATACATACATACATACATACATACATACATATATACAACAATAAATACAACGATGCATGCAACAAACATGTAAGTAGCAATCACAGTGATGTGTAAGGACTAGGGCTGGGACGTAAATGCGTCGACACAAATAATTTGTGTCAACCCGTCACTAAATAAAATAAATAAATAAAACTTGCGTCCAAATTAATTACTGTAATGCGGAACTACTGTTAGATACGTGGGTTCTAGGGACACCTAATCTGTAGCCCCGCCTTAGCTCTGAAGCTAGCTGAGCTCCTCCGCCTACATGCAGTTTTTTGTCAGGTCGACGGTCCAGTGAGTGAGTCAGAGATAGCAGCACAAAAGGGCAAGTGGTGGCGACCCACAAGAGTTAGAGGACCCACCGGCCTCTTTAAGATCGCAAGTTTGGGAAAACTTCGAGACTGTATGGCTGCTCCCGCCTGGTGCCGTCCCCACCTCGAAAACTTCAGTCTTCGGGTCAGTTACAGTAGTAGGCTACAGGCAAGAGAGCAGTGGATAAGACGAGGACTGTGTGTCGGCGTTGTTCAGCAGTTGTTGGGTATGTAAATGGAAATACATCTAACATGCTAACACATATCCAACGCCATCACCCAGATGTTCCAATCACTGGAACGAGACAAAAAACACTGTCCAACTTCTCCTCCCTACAGTGCTTAACCAGCCTTTAGATACAAATAATTAAAGTTAAATTAAAGGGAGAAGAGCCTGGATGTTAAACAAGAGCTTATTCATTATTTTACCTACTGTTAAATGAAGCAAATACAGGCTACTCTTTTTGCACTTGCTATGTTTACTTTAAGTTTTTATTTTTGTATTCCTCCTGAAAGTGACTTTATTTTGTGGTTGGATTGATAGCCTACATCTGGCTTCAGGTTGCACTACAGATTCATTTTACTTGAACAGTGCAGTGTTAAACAATTTTAATAAATAGAGATTTGAACCTTATTGAAATTTGTTTTGTGTAAATTGTTAATAATTGAGCAATGGGAAAATAAATTGCTAATTGAAAAATTAATCATTAGATTAGTCGACTAATCGAAAAAATAATTGCTAGATTAATCGTTTAAAAAATAATCGTTTGGGACAGCCCTAGTAAGGACTTCTAAATTCCATATAGCTGGTAGTGCTGCCTTTTTTTTTTGTTTTGTGAACTGCATTGTGAATCTTCAGTTCAGTAAGGTGTTAAAGGGGCGCTATGCAGTTTTGGCCATTTCTTCACTGTTTTCTCACTTTTTGCTCGCAGGTTTCTCTATAGAGCTCCCCCTACAGCTTCGGAATAGATATTTGGCAGCTCCTATGTTTACTTGTGTCTGACTCCTCACTCGGTCTGTCTGCCTTTTCCTCTTTCTGTTCCTCCGACAATGCTTTCTGCTTCTTTTTTGCCGGCTCAGCCATGACGATAGTGTGAAAAACTCCATCGCTACCTTGTTAGCCGGTTCCTGAATGGGCGTGTGTGTGCAGTGCCGTGAAGCAATTTGTTACATCGCGAAACCTGATATCATGCAATACTTCCTGACGCTGCTGAAAGTTGCAAGGGTGGTTTTTCCGCTCACAGGCGCTAGGGGGAAGCGAGACGACCACCATTCAACGAAAAAAAAAGTCATATAACCATTCCAATGACTCTGAAGCTGTTCAGTTAAGGTAAATTAAGCTAAAAAAAAAACTGCATAGTTCCCCTTTAATATTTATCGTATTGATTGATGGCTTAAAGGCACTAAAGAACATTTTGCCAACTTGCCAACTCACATCCCCTCCTGAGTTCAAACAGCCTTGTACCTCCAAGTGACTTTCTCTGAGTTTCAATCTATGGAAACATCCCTGGGCTCTCTTCTCCAAGGCCGTTCTTTAAACTGGAGTGTCAGTCTCCCAGGCCTCTCAAAGGAGACCCGGGTGTCCTCAGCCAGCCACTCGCAGCTCTTCCACTTTCCTACTCCCTTTCTACTTTTCAGAAGCTAGATCAAAGAGTTGGCATTGCCCAATCTGCCATGTTTTTGCCACTCTTGTTGCTTTCCTGGACAGCCAGTCCCGTCATCTGGGGTTTATTTTTCATGGCCATTGTACTGTTTTTTTTTTTTAAACAATGGAGTCATACTATCCCCAAGCAAGCAAGAATGACTATGCATGACATAGTTTATTTTATATTTTTTATTATATTAGTAGTGTTTTCATCTTTCAAAGGCTTAGTGTTTGCATCACGTCAAACATTGTGCAGTATGTGGGTATGATGGGGTGATATTTCGACTTCAGCAACCTATCTTGCATTTGAGGTATAGTGTATATACACTTACTCCAGAATGGGATCACAGTGCGTGTGTTTGTAAATGTTTGTGTGTGCGCGAGTCATGAATTTTTAGACTGCCTATGTGCTTTCTCAGGCCTTCAACATTAATTCTTTGGTAGCCCGAACAGGCCAGTCAACTCTCATTTTGCAGAGCAGGCACGTAAGGGGAGGGAATGTTCTTTAGTTTAACCTTGTCATAGAGGCATGAGATGCCAAAGACAAAAGCCTTGCAGTGCTGGCAGAGGCCACCTCCACTGTTATTGTTTTCTTTGGCAAGACTGCAGTGAAATTGGCCTGACATGACGCCTCAACCTCTTGTGTTCAAACACCTGCCCAAAGGTAAAGGATGTCAAATACAACACACAGTTTTACTTTATTGAAAAATCACTCAGTGTAGCACATGATTTGGGCATGAGCTGTGTACATTATACGGTACTTCCACTTTATCCAGATGCAGGTATGATGGTGTTTTACTTGTAGAAGGAGGGGGGAATTTAAAATGAATATTTCTTACACACACACCCACACACACACACACACACACACACACACACGTAACACTTAACAGTACTTAACATAAGTACTCAACCCAGACCATTAGAGACGTAAAATTGTGTGGGGTGTAATTCCATGTAATTAAATATTCTCCCAAGAACCAGAGACTATAAAAAAGTAGCAGTTTGACAAAATAATCTTAACTCATGGTCCACTATTACCTTTTTCTTGGTATTTCAAGAATCTAGTTTAATATTTAGTCATAACTCCACGACAACTGAGCAAACTCCTGCTAATGAAAACCAGGAGATGCAGTTGAAGAAAAAAAACGCTTGTATGTGGACCTTGAGTTAAAGGGGTGCTTCAGTGACTTAGCAGTGCATGTCAATAAAGTTTGGATTCAATGCAGCAGTGGCCGATATAGCCTTACTTTATGGTTCAAGCACTGTCAAAAAATGTTTTAAGGTCCACATGGTTTCAGCTCCACTCTCCTGATGATATCACCAAGGTTATTTTCTCATACTTTCGAAAGCTCCCTTCAGAGATGAAGGGAAGACGTTATATACGTACTGTTTTCACAGGTAGAGTTATAATCTTTGTCAGTAAGTAAACTGATATGTATATGAAAAATTGGCGGGGTGCCCCTTTAATATTATTTTGTCAAAGAAAAATTCCTAATGCATTGTGTAATGTCACCTGGATCCTACTCAAGTACACCAGGTAGCAAACCAGGTGGATTCATAATGAGTGTTTAAAGCATCATGCATCAGTTGACCTTTACGTTTTTTTCTTTATTAATTTGAGAGAACATTTGATTTACTGCTGCAAAAAGGTAAAGATTTGCTGAACTCAGTAGCAAGATGTAAAATACAGCATGTTTTTTTTGTTTTGTTTTTTTAACCTTTATTTTACCAGGGAAAAGATCATATTGAGATTAAAATCTCTTTTACAAGTGAGCCCTGGCCAAGAAGGCAGCACATAAAAAATACACTTTAACATACATCAAATAACAGACAGACAGGGATGGACAGCAATAAGAAATAAAAACATTTAAAAAAAAAATGTTTTTTAAATATCTTGTCTGACAACTGATGTAGACAGTGATTTACTTTGGGCACAGCTTGATTTGCAAATGTTTTGTTTTCTTTTAAGATACGTAATATTACAAATTCCCTTGCAGCAGATCTATTTAAAAAGGGGGTGCTTAAAGGAATATATAGATTAATTTCTAGCCCAGGTATTGTGTCACAAATTGGAATGTCAATTTTTAAGTGGCTCCTAAGCACTAAATACAGCTGACTGATCGTGCACATTGTATTTAGTGTCCGTTTCTTCTTCTTAACAATCTGCAATCCTAAGTATTTACCTGACATTGAATGAAAATCTCCACCAACAGGTCAATTATAACCATCATCGACTATATTTCTTGAAATCCCATAAGGGAAGCTGGACTTTCTACGTTAGGCTCATATATATTAGGCAGGATGAAGAAAAAGCCCTGAATCTTAGCCCAGACAATTAACGTTCTGCACCAGCTTTTTGTCTTCCAGCATTAGTGGCTTTCTGCCACTCTGTAGAAGAAACATACAACCCCTCCTTCTGCTAGGCAGGTCTTTTTTTAGGTGCTTAAATAACAAAGCAAAATGTAATAAGCATTAAGATGTTGAGCAAGTGAAGGGAGGTGTGTACTTCAGTCGATGTTTAAAGATTAGAATGGTAGGAGAGTTGGGAAACACAAACACTTGAAACTCAAATAATGAGCCGAACTGAGGAAGAAGCTTTTTATAACGCTTGGGATCACTGGGCCCAGGTGCTAACAATTGCACTAATTGCACAACCCTGCCCACCAATGTCCTGAAAGGCAGTCAAAGCAACATACAAACCACAAGACAACTCAAGCAGGTAAGGGCCCTGTCATATTAGTTATATACTCAAGTAAGACTTTTTATAGACACCATCCTTATTTGTTTCCTTCCCCAATTTGTGCTAATGATGATGTGATTCTGGGAATTTATTTCTGTGAACATTTGGGTATATGTAATTTGTGGGAACTTATTTTCCCTTGGGTTCGAGTTGGGGGGTTAAGTTGGGTGGGAGTGGGTCTAAGAAAATGATTATTAAGAAAATAACCTAACATGGTGTGAAGAGTATCGAGTGAACTGAGACTGTCCTCTGAATAAAAACAGCAGCAAAAAGCCTACTAGCAATTGTAGGAATTATGACTCTTGTCCTTCAAAGGAGGAACTAGTATGACTGTATAGAGTCACCAAGCCTGCCAAGGAAGTCAACAAAACGTCTGACATTGAGACTTGTTCGCTTGCTCGTTCCTACCGGCAGTCAGCATTGTTTTTTTGTGACCATGATTAGAATAATTCCCTAACCTTAACCAAGGGGTTATTTTTGTAACCATGATGATGGTCAACTAACTTTGACAAAGTTGTAATGTTAACAAAAACCACAATGTTTCTTTCTGGAGCGGTACTGCAAATTTAGAGGACTTGATGAAATATATACATATTCTTTTGCTTGTCGCAATTATCCTACACCTTTCCTTTTAGTCAAGTCTTGTAACCAGAAGTTCCTGGCCGGATATGCTCATCTTTACTGAGGTTCATTTGAGCTCTAAATTAGCTCATTAGCTGCCTAATTGGACAAATTAAAGGCCCAATCAGGAATGCTTTGGCTTTCAAAGGTTCTGTAGGTGCCTTTTAAACCATCTGTCAACTCAGATGGTGAAAGGAGGAGACATTTGCCAAGTGGAGCGAATAATTGCTTCCATTGAGTACTAGGAAAAGCTGGCAAACAAAAGGCCAGTGCATGCAGCTAACAGGCGAGACTGTGCACCCTACACAGCCATTGACAACCCCCAGGGCTATGATGTAGTGACTTTGTGAGAAAGGTTGGAAGCCTGGGGCCCGTTTCAGGAAGGAGGTTTAACAAACTCTGAGTCTAACCCTGATCTCTTTGTTGATTTATCCTGAGATGGGAAACTCTGAGCTTTCGGTTCAGCTGATTTGAGTTGGTTCAATCAACTTCGAGTAGGTTGACTCAGAGTTAAAGGAACACGCCGACTTATTGGGAATTTAGCTTATTCACCGTAACCCCCAGAGTTAGACAAGTCGATACATACCCTTCTCATCTCCGTGCGTGTTATAACTTTGTCTGACGCCCCCAGCGCTAGCTAAGCCTATCCTGTAGGTAACCGGTTCCAACTAGCCTACTGCTCCGAATAAGTGACAAAATAACACCAACATTTTCTATTTACATGTTGTGATTTGTATAGTCACAGAGTGTACAAATAATAAGGTCATATGAGACACAGCCATCTTCTAACCATATACAAACTGGGAACTATATTCTCAGAAAGGCAAAGCACTGATACTTCTGCTACTTGGGCGGAGTGATTTGTTAGCAGCACCTGAAGCCCTGTGGTGAGGAGCAGAGAGTTCGCCTGGAGTTCGTTCAGAGAGTTGGAGTTGTGATTGTTGCGGGCAAAAATCCTTGATTATGCGGCACGTTTTCTTAAAAAATGCGATGGAATATGCGGGATTTTTATGCAATGAAATTGCGGGAACTTGCAAAAATTGCGGGAACTTGCAAAAACTGCGGTTTCATCATGGCTTCATCGCGGGGTTTGCAGCTTTTCGATGATGTTCACGTTGCGTAATTACGTCACTTCATAACGTTCCCATGGCAACAGGGGAAAATGGCTTCTCTTGTGTGAAGTAAACGCAAAATTTTTCAACTTTCTGCTAAGATCGATGTGACTTTTTTGCAACGACAATGCGGGGATTATGAAATCATGCAAGCCCCGCATATTTTGCGTGGAAATCGACAATTTATGCGGCAAAAGTGCGCCGTATTTGAAAAAATGCGGCCCCCGCATAAATATGCAGACTTTGGCGGATTATGCATTGAATTATGCGATCGCATAATCACGTTTTTCTGGAGGGACTGAATAGAGTCAACAATTACTAGATAATAAAAGCATAGTGACCTTGTTATTTGTACACCCTGTGACTATACAAATCACAACATGTAAATATGTATTTTGTCACTTATTCTGAGCAGTAGGCTAATTGGAACCGGTTACCTCCAGGATCTGTGCTAGGCTTAGCTAGCGCTGGGGGCGTCAGACAGAGTTACAACACACACGGAGATGAGAAGGGTATGTATCGACTTGTCTAACTTGGTTACGGTGAATAAGCTAAAGTCCCAATAAGTCGGCGTGTTCCTTTAAGCGCGTGCACCACCACTATAAAAAGGCAGCATGAATGGAGCCATGATACTACGATTCACCATGGTTACAACCACAAACAAACTGGTCAGCGGAAATACTCATGCGCACAGCAAGTTTGAACATATATTTTGTTAAAAAAGCAACACAGCGGCTGCTGCAAAAGAGAGAGAATTTGCGTGGGAGAAAATTGCTACGAGTAAATGCGTAAGTTCCAATATAGTGTATTAATATCATATTTCATTGTAAGTATAATATTACTGGTGAAATGGTATTGAACCTATGATCTATTTCATTTAGGTGCAATCCTGCAGGCGAAAAGTACTAGGCCTACTAATCCCATTCTGAGGCTGCAGCACCATCATTAACATAATTATAATTCATAATCTTTTATTTCAAAGGGTTTACATCATTCACCTGCAATACTGTGGAACTCCTTTTTAATGGCTCTTACTGGTTTGTGTCCAGGGAACACTACAAAAATGTTTAAAACATGTTTCAGAGCGAGTCACACTCTTCTGATGGCTTTGCTACAGTGGCTTTACTTATATGCTCCACATCACCAGTGTTGTAAAGAAAACTGCCGTTTGCAAAAAAACGTAATGCGACACAAATAATCTGCTGGGATGTAGAGCATGTCCACGATGGGTGACGTTAGTAATATGAGGACGGATAAGGTTATGTAGGCTACATAACTGATAGACTGGGAAGAAAAACTCAAATATGTAGGCTAGTATCGTGTATCGGGATCGTCGACAAAAGGAAATGCCATGTTTTGAGAAAAAATAGTCTGCCTAACATGGTTAATAAACCAACACAAAACTGCGCTAAAATGCACCTGATACAGACTGAATGAATGAATGAATGAGGAAATTAAAGAGCGCTGTGTCAGAGGGAGGAGACTGAGAGAAACTCAAGGTTTATTGAAGAAAACCTGCTCCCGACCAGGTTAGATTCACAGGCTCAGTTACCATAGTAACTGACTCTGAGGTTAAGTAACCTCTCTTTCCGAAACGGGCTGGAGTTACCCCTCTTTCTCAGGTTTGATTAACCTCCCTTTCTGAAACAGAAAACCCAGAGTTTCCCTCATCTCAGAGTTTTCACTAAACCGGTTTTCTGAAACGGACCCCTGGAGGGTTGCAAAGCTGAAGACAACAGCTTGAGAGACTGATTTCCCTGCAGTTCAGAGGTGGTCAATATGACTCAGCTCTCATCAGACATGAGGACTATTATAGAGTATTAAGCAGCTATCCAACAGACTGATGACATGGCTTCCGGAAAGATTATTTGTTGTAAGTTTAGAGACAGAATGGCTTTAAAAAAAATCTTTCAAGAGCAGTTTTTTTTTTTGTTTTTTTTTGTTTTTTTGCCCCTGTGTGGCCTATTGTGGAAGCAGCCAGACAGCATGTGCACTTTAAATTTTAAAGGACAAGTCATCAGAAGCCAATGTGGTGAATGGGGTCATGGGTTTGAGGGGGATCTTGCGTACTAAACAGGTAAACACCATATAGCAGTTTATGTTAGTTTATGTCCTTCGTAATTATTTACTTAATACAAGCTTTTCCACATGGTGACAAGTGCTAATTGAAGGATGTGATCTGAAAAAATCTAAAAGCATGCAGTGTGGTAGGAGAAAGAAATGATTGGTTGCTCAACCGTAGATCAAAAACGTATTGGCTGCTCTTGGAAAAGGGGAAATAAACTGAATATACAGGAAGGCAATCCAGGCACTCCAAAATATTTTATAAGAAAAAATCCTAACGAGAAAAGAAATATTTAAAAAAAATCTTTGTTGTAGTGGCTAAATCGTTACCAAAGTTATAATTTTTCTACCACTGAAGTAGGCCTTCATCAGGGCTTTTGACAAAATGCAGTGTGTCAATAAACTCCACACAGCATGTGCTTAAGTATCAACCCACCTGAGGCCTGTACTACGAAGCAAGATCAACATGCCCTGGATTTATTCCAGTTACCCAGCTTCACCAAACCTAACAGCTGCGGTCCCGCATGAGCCGTGTCACGACGGTGGTTAACAACTAGTTCAATCAACCCAGGGTTACCCAATCCAACGGCGCGCGCGTTCACATTAAAGAGGCGTGTTTGCACAGCATGACCAATCACAAACATCTACCAGAGCCGCATATTTTCCATAAGAAGAGCAAACTATAATTCTACATGAATACACTTATGAATATCACTCTCTCTCTCTCTCTCTCTCTCGCTCTCTCTCTCTCTCTCTCTCTCTCTCTCTCTCTTTTTCTTTCTTTCTTTCTTTCTTTCCTTCTCTCTCTCTCTCTCCACCGGATCTTCTAAGAACGGTGACGCCGTTATCAATCGAGTATTGATTGGTCAGTAGGCAGCCAAATCTTGCTTTGTAGTACAGGCCTCTGATCTCTGGAGACATTATTGCTTGGTATGGACCATAAAAGGGTCCAAATCCAGAGTACCTTTTCAAAGTTAGGTGTACTGTATTGTGCCCTTGTTGATGACAATTTTTCTTGCAAAAATCTTTGGTGCAAATAGATCTTAATTTTATGCTGAGCTGATGTGGTATTTCTTGGTAATTGTTCAACAACACGGATAGAGTCATTCGCACATGAGAGCATTACATATAACCAAAACAGCTTGTTAACAGGGGCGATTCTAGGATCTGACCTTTGGGGGGGCTCAGCCCCTAATGAAAAGTTGATAGCAGTTAAGCTAGGGGGGGGTCTGGGGCCATGCCCCCCTAAGATTTTTTTTTTTTTAAACCCTTAAATCATGACTTCTGGTGAGTTTTGGGGAAAGAAATAGACAGATTGAGACATGCAATTATGACAAACTATCAACAGATTCAAGGCATCTGCTGTGAAAAAAAAAGATGGCAACTACAAAGCATGGTTATTGCAGCACATACCCAGGGGCGTCAGACTGGGGGGAAAAAAGGGACTGAGTACCCAGGGCCCTCATGTAAGGAGGGCCCAAAAAGATGCTAGAATGAATAGCTGTGGATGCAGGGAGGGGCCCATAGAAAATGCCTTTCTACAGGGCCCAGAATTTTGAGCTACGCCCCTGCACATACCTTGAACTGGTAAAATAAACCTTAAAGTGCCCATATTATGAAAAAATCACTTTTTTCTGGGATTTGGGGTGTTATGTTGTGTCTCTGGTGCTTCCACACACATACAAACTTTGAAAAAAATCCACCCATGCTGTTTATAGTGAGATACGGTTTCTGAATGTGTCCTGCCTTCAGTCTCTGGGTGAGCTGTTCAAAATCGGCACGGCTTGTGACGTCACAAGCCGAAACGAGCAGGCTAACCGCAACCATTAGCTCATAGCGTTAGCATGCTAACGCTAGCATGCTAACGCTAGCATGCTACCTCGTTCTCAATAGCAAAGCACTGCTACAACACACACAAGTTCACCATAATCTACAAAAGAACTACTTACATGTGCGCCCTCATTTAGAAGTCTCCCAGCTAGTCCTGCCTTGTAACTGACCAAAGTTGTAGAAACAGCCTTTCTTTTACTGTCTATGGAGCTAGCTAGCTGACATGATCTACATCTGAGCTACTGGGCATGTGCAGTGCAATCAAAGATAGTACAGAAGAAGAAGAAGAAAAGAGGTCTCACTCTGTAGCTAAAACAGAGACCAGGTGAAAAGAGGATCTGCAGCAGTGAGAGAGAGCACTGCAGTACAACACAAATATGGTGTTTTTTGAAAATTAAACCATGTAAACCTATTCTGGTACAACCTTAAAATACAATTATGAACCTGAAAATGAGCATAATATGGCTGCTTTAACATATTCTTAGACAGGATTATTCATGTTTTTTTCTGCTGTTAATTTTCAACTTTTTCATTTACATCATTGATAGAAACTGATATGGTTATACAGCTAAATGATGAATAATCTAATCTAATAATGCCTCTGAACCAGATGGAGAAAATATCTAGTAATACTATAAAATACTAAATAAAATACTATCTACTATATACACTTACCTTGAAGATTATTAGGAACACCTGTTAAATTTTTCGTTAATGCAATTATCTAATCAACCAATCACTTGGAAGCTGCTTCAATGCATTTAGGGGTGTTGTTCAGGTCTAGACAACCTCCTGAACTCCAAACTGAATGTCAGAATTGGAAAGAAAGGTGATCTAAGCAACTTTGAGCGTGGCATGGTTGTTGGTGCCAGACGGGCTGGAGTATTTTCCAATCTGCTCAGTTACTGGGATTTTCATGCACAACATTTCTAGGGTTTACAAAGAATGGTCTGAAAAAGGAAAAACATCCAGTATGCGGCAGTCCTGTGGGCGAAAACACCTTGTTGATGCTAGAGGTCAGAGGAGAATGGGCCGACTGATTCCAGCTGATAGAAGATCAACTTTGACTCAAATAACCATTCGTTACAACCGAGGTATGCAGCCAAGCATTTGTGAAGCCACAACACACACAACCTTGAGGCGGATGGGCTACACCAGCAGAAGACCCCACTGGGTACCACTCATCTCCACTAAAAATAGGAAAATGAGGCTACAATTTGCACAAGCTCACCAAAATTGGACCTTTCAAGACTGGAAAAATGTTGCCTGGTCTGATGAGTCTCGATTTCTGTTGAGACATTCAGATGGTAGAGTCCGAATTTGGCGTAAACAGAATGACAATATGGATCCGTCATGCCTTGTTACCACTGTGCATGCTGGTGGTGGTGGTGTAGTGGTGTGGGGGATGTTTTCTTGGCACACTTTAGGCCCCTTAGTACCAATTGGGCATTGTTTAAATGCCACAGCCTACCTAAGCATTGTTTTTGACCATGTCCATCCCTTTATGACCACCATGTACCCATCCTCTGATGGCTACTTCCAGCAGGATAATGCACCATGTCACAAAGCTCAAATCATTTCAAATTGGTTTCTTGAACATGACAATGAGTTCACCGTACTAAAATGGCCCCCACAGTCACCAGATATCAACCCAATAGAACATCTTTGGGATGTGGTGGAACGGGAGCTTCGTGCCCTGGATGTGCAACCCACAAGTCTCCATCAACTGCAAGATGCTATCCTATCAATATGGGCCAACATTTCTAGAGAATGCTTCCAGCATCTTGTTGAATCAATGCCACGAAGAATTAAGGCAGTTCTGAAGGCGAAAGGGGATCAAACACGCTATTAGTAGGGTGTTCCTAATAATCTTCAAGGTGAGTGTATATGTCTTATAGGCTACCTAGCCATTTTCTCACTTTGTTCATCTTGCTCTCTCGGCCCTTCTCCCTCTCTATTCTCCTCACTCCTTTGTGCTGTCTACCAGAAGGCAACTAATCAACAGAGAATGTATCGTGTAGGCTACCAAAGGTTATAAATTCACCTGTTTATAACATATGTGAATATGAGGTTGCTGTTCAGTGCAGTGGGATAATGTTAAAGGCTTATCTTATACTTTCTCACCTGAACCTGGCTGTTTTCTTTAAAAAAAGAAATGTATATCCATCTATGGGGAAACAGACTGTGAGTCAGAGTTTGTTGTTCCAGTGTTTCAGTTCTGATATGAATGAGTCTGATGATCCGTCAGGTCGAATTATTTCTTTTTCATTGGCATTGACAGTTAAAAATGAAAAAGTGTCCGGCAGAGAGAGAACTGCAGTGGCGCTAGGCTATTTTTAGCGGTACTCAAGCCATTACGGCAGGCTATTAATAGCACACTTTAAAAACTCGTTGTAGGCTACTCCTAAGCTACGTTTGCCTACAGTTAGCAATTTTGTCTAACGTTGCACAACAAAATTGGACTCTGTGGTGAATAAGCTAGGCTAATTCAGATATAATTGCCATCATTGTGATCAGGGAATCACAGATTGGTTCCACAAATACTACACCTGTAGCCTACTTAACGTGTTCATTCGATTAGATTTAATTTTCATCAGTGGTTGAAAGTAGCCATACTCTGACGACGAAGTTATCTGCGCAGACTGAACAGTAGGCTGAGGCGCCCTTGTTCAGGGAATCGCAGATATGCTGTTGACTTTATGCTACAACTGAGCTGAGCCTGTCGTCATTTATCCTATTCCATCGCTAAAATCAGGTTTGCAAAAGTAATAAGGTTTGAGCACTAAACGATTTCACAAAGGACTTTATTTTTCAGTGGTGCTGAGATGCCTAGCGCCGCCTATGCTTGTTAACATTCTACTCTCCAATAACAGTTGCCTTTGTTGAAGCCCTGCAATCTGTAGAGGCTTTGTGATGGTCAGCACATATTTGTTTCATGCTTTGGGACCACGGTGACTCACTTACAGTATCGATCCATAGACTCAAGTCCAGGTTATGGTTGGAATTAGTTATTTAACAAATAATTACGTGTTTTTGTTTGGCAGCATCTTTCTTTCTATGAAAGCAATGGATGGAAGTCACTCAGGGCCCAGCTACTAGAGCTTTCTTTGTCTGTTTGCTGCAAAGTAAACACAATTCCATGTCTCCCGATGGAGCATGTGGGAAAATCCAGGCTAGCTGTGTGCTCTCAGTGACCCTGCAGCAGCTAGCAAGTCCGGAGTGCTGGAGGATTGGAGAACTTAAAGGGGATCGGGGTGGTACTCTGCACCAAAGCTGCAGAACTGTCAGCTAATTTTTCATGGCTTAATTACTGCAAGCTGCAATTACCAGCCAGCTGTCTACCCCCCCCTCTCGTGGTGGTGCCACCCCCCACTCTCTATCACACACACACACAGATAAAAAGACAGGCACAAACTTAACCACATGACCACCTGTATGAGTATGCTTGACCATCAACAGGCTATGTATTTGGGATTTAATAAAAAAACAAACATTAGTGGCCTTTTTCAATGTAATGAAAGGAAATGTGTCCCAGTGCAACAGTGTGGCTTGTTTGTTGACTTTGGTCTATCCATGGGATTTGTTGACAATAACAAGTAATATAGATTGTCCTTCATCAATCTCTCTGCACTGTACATATATCTGTCACTGTCTTTTTGCTTTTCCTCAGTTGCATCAGTAGTGTTTTAACTGCAGTGGTCTAACCATGGTTATTATACAAAATCAGCGTGTGTGTGTGTGTGTGTGTGTGTGTGTGTGTGTGTGATTTTACACTTGTGGCCATGGCTTTATAGGGTTGAATCTGCGTGTGCACTTTAGCAGCATGCTCCTGCCATGCATATCCCCCACCAAAAAGTATGAATCAAAACACCAACAAGTATAACAAAAAAAACTGGAAAAACACAGCCTAATATGCACTTGGCACAGTTACACAGTAAAAAGAAAACAACTGCTTCTCTCTCTCTCTCTTCCAGTTGGACATGCTGGTGGTGGCTGCTAGCACACACGTGACATCCCCGTCTCAAGTGGACAGACAAAATTAATCCCTGGGACAGTGGAGAGCTGCTGACATAGCAAGATAAAGTATTGGCCAGTGCACACCACTCCACCTGACCTGTTGCACATGAGCATAATTTAGCCCTGATGGCATATATAATGTGTTCCTCAGCTGCGACAGACTGCCTGTAATTCCATAGGCTCTTTCTTGCTTGATGCCCTTGGTCAGTGTTTGCAACAAAAGAGCCGTGTTTAATTTCTTGCACAGTCAATTTGGTCAACTAATTTATGGGTTGTAGCGTTTTATGTTTCTTACTGTATGGAGGGTGTTTGATTGTACATGCAAAACTTTTAAAGATAACATTTTTATTCTGCAAAATAATTCAAAGGGAAAAGTGCTACCACTCTGAATACCCATTTTGGGGGTTATATTTTTAGAGGTATTGAGCACATACTGTATGTCATTCAACGTATGCCATTTGATGAAAGCTTTTATCCTGAGTGCCCCACGAGGCCCGTGAGTGCACACATTTTTAGCATGGGTATTCACAGTGGGAGGCAAAATGCTAAATCTGACAGCGTTAGTGCCATCATTTACTTAGGGAATTCACAAGCCAAAATTACACATTTCCTAAAAGTCCTTAGTGGTCTGTTTTTCATATTCTCATGTTCCGTGGTTTACCGCCTTACTGGAAAATATTGTTTTACATTTTGGGAATTTAGATGACACAACAGATTTCCTTCAAATGATTGGATAAACAGGGGTTCAGTCTCTAGTTCAAGTGTTAAAGGAGACAGAAGTATCCTATCAGGATGTACATTTTAATGCAACTCCCATTAATGCCCCAATTAAAACCTGCTCCACCCAACTATCTACACAGACCAACAACAACATGGCTGATGTAACTTGCGACAAATATTTGTCCTGTATGTCCAAATGTCTCACATCTCTTTGTTGACTCTGCTCACAGCACCCCTCTGCACTGGCACCCTGACCAACTAGTAAGAGTTGCTAAAGTGTAGCAAAGACCCCGCCTGGTCTCACAGAATTCTGTGAAATGTTCACGAACTGTTAACAGCGCATTACGTGGTGTGACATGGAATGTGTGAATATTCCGTGTGGCCACCACGGAAAACAAAGCCAATGTAAAGTCAATGAGAAGATGACGTAACATTAAGAGCAACTACGGTAGCGAGTAGTATGTAAGGCCGAAATTCTGCACAAGGAGGTTGGTTGGGGTAGTGGATGGGTCAAACACAGGACTTTCACACAGGAGACCGGGGTTCGTGTCCCGCATGTCACGTTTCCTAAAGTTGCTTTCTTCTTTTCCTAAACCCAACTGTCTCGTTCTTCTCACGTGTCACGGAACCGTAAGCCCACCCACGACCTTTTCCTAAACCCAACCGTCCCGTTCTTCCCGTGTATCACGGAACCGTAAGCCCACCCATGAGCTTTTCCTAAACTTAAGGGGCCGTGTGTATTTAACGGAATTCTTCCATGGACCCATCACGGAATTTTCGGCGATCCGTGTTCATTTCACGGAATTCTTCCGTGGGCCCATCACGGAATGTTTTGCGATTCCGTAAAACTGCCACAGATTTTGAGTTAAGGGGCTGTGTTCATTTCACGGAATTCTGTGAGATCAGGTTGAAACAACCACATGGTCGCTCTCTCTCGCTTTTCAATTGTAAACATTAGTAAAAGAATGCCCAGCCAAGATAAAAGCACTGCTGCAGGAGATTGAATCTGTCTCCAGGTGCGCCCCAAAACAGAATTTGAGTTACCTGCTTTGTCTTTGTTGCATTATCCATTTCCGTGACTAGATATCAGAGTAGTATTTTTGACAGGGGACTTCTACAATGATATCAACACCACTTTCCTTTTTTCTTAACAGGAAACAGGTGCGTGGGGAAAAAATGTAGTAAGAGAGAAAAGGAAAGCAACAGTAGGGAAAGACAAACAGACACATTGGGTTTTTAATTCATTGTACAAAAAAACTGACACCATGAATTGGTTGAAAAAAAGTACATTGTCTTCCAGTGTATCAGTTGGTAATGTCAAATCATGTGTCAATTTTAGGGCAGCATTAAATGATTTTGGGCTGGCTTACAGTACCATTAAGAGGGGAAGGGGGAGTCCTGTTATTAAAATGCTAAAACAAGGGCTTTAATTATAATTTACTGCACACCAAATCAATAGCGTCCTAAATGAATCATTAGGACTTAGCTTTTTTTTTATATTTAGTGTTTCACATTGTTGCCTCTGGCAGAGCAGCAGTATAACAGCTCTTAATATTCCACTGGCTGATTAACAATTCAGGAGGCATCAAATTGGATGTAGGGGACACTAAGGTAAAGAGCAGTAAGGGCATGTGAGGATAGCAAAACTTTATACTGCATGAATGTTGCATTCCTTTCTTTTCAATTTAAAAATCTGCCGATGTAGTAAGGCATTTCAATTTGATTCAGCTTGATTAAACAGTTTAAAGATAAATTCTTTCTTGGATCTGATCTGTAATTCACATTTTCTAAAAAAAAAAAAAAAAAAGCCCATGTGAGTCATGGATTCTAACCAGCAAAACCATTGTCTCTGACCTGCAGGCTATCTCTCTTTTATGTATTACAGGCATGCAGAGTCTTCTGACCCGGAATATACTAGAGATAAAACTACTACTTTCATGGTAAGTCCACTCAGAACAATGCTTAATCTGTGCTGGGAAGCTATTAGCTACAGTCTGCAGTATTGTTGACAACATTGCCTTTTATCTCCCAGTGGCAGACGTTGAAGATGAGGGTGTTAAATCGGTCACTTTGCTGTTTCAGATGCATCACTTCAAGGTAAGGTGTGTGTGTGTGTGTGTGTGTGTGTGTATTTTGGGGGGGGCAGCTGCAAGCCCGGCCTCTTGAGGCATCAACAGAAGTGTCTGTGTGTATGTGTGTCAAGAACTGTTGAAAGGGCAGCAGTAGAGCACTTCTTGTTTTGAATGCCTGTGAAGCTGACAATAAAAAGGAAGGTGAATCATGGGGAATCCAGTTATTGTGTCTTCAGATCTGCTTTTGTCACATTGCACACAAAGGCAGCATCTGTGCAGTGCAAATGTTGTACAGTTGTGCTTTACTAACAACACTTGATACATGCCCTCTGATGAAGGTTGAACCTCTGTGTACACAGAGACATGTCTTATCTTTGGGAAGAAAAAAAACATTCATGTGGCAGAAAACAAAACATTTCTTGTGTGTGAGAACCTTATGATAGATAAATCTACATTGTAGCTGTGTTTTTTACCTTCAGCAAAGTTTTGCTTTTTTGTTTGTTTGCTGTCATATCTAAAAGTGTTCAATCAAAAGTGACTTGACTTGCTGTTTTGTCTCAACACATCCATGAAGCTTCTTTGGTTGTTTGGACTGATGAGGAGTCCCAGACATTTTTATCCTCTGTGGGTCATTCACACCTTACAGTAAAGAAAACTTTGAACTTTTTTAGGGAGCTTTGAACTGCTTCTGGAGAACAGCACATTTGGCTTTGGTTCAGATATGTGGACGCCATCTGCATCAATATCAAAGTCCAGGAAGTGCAAGCCACACATACATTCAAGATGGCATGAGAAAACAAGAAAGGTGACTAGCTTTTGTGGACTGCTGTTTCTTTGGCATCACCCATCAGCATACACTGGGGGTAATTGTGATTGTTTAAGTAGCACTGAGTCCAAAAACAACAAGTGAAAACATCACAGCAAAGCTTTTAAAGCTTGTGGCTCTCAAAACTGTGTCTTTGTCAAATCAGTGACTAAATCGAGTAAAGCACACCAGACCAACAGGCAGAGGAGAGAAGCCAAGCAGACAAAAAAAATGTAAAATGTTTTCATTCCGTGTGTGGCTGAAGTGTCAGAGAAACTCAGTAAACCCTGCATACTTGTTTTTGAAACCCAGCAACACAGGGAGATGGAGTCTCACCCACCTAAAAGACCATTTTCAAAAGCAGAACAATAATATAACACTTGCAATCCAATTAACGAGGAATGCACGGATCACTACATTGGGAAGACAAACAAGTAGTAAATAATAAACAAATTGCCCAACAAAGGAGAGCCTCAAGTAAAGGGTACTAATGACTAAAGGACAAGAGGTAGCAATATACCCGGAGTAGGCTGCACTAATTAGCATCTTACAGTTGGCTACCATTTTGACATCCCTTCCCGATAACAATTCCCACATCAGTGTGAACATTAAAGCCTTTTTCAGACATGCACCTCTTTACATTAATTTTCTAGCAATTTAACATCTTGGTCTCATATCTGAATGAGCACCTGACTCACTTTTACTTAAAAGTCACGCCAGTCATACTAGGGTAGACTCAGTAACAACTTTGTAACATTTGTCAGATTAACGTAAAGGTTGCTGTACAAAAGGTAAGCCAAGCAGAGAAAGAGAAAGATATTAAATGTGTGTCTTGTAGCGTTACCGCCTTAAGATCACAAAAGTACATTCAAAAATCTCAATCTCAATCTTCACCTTTTATCACACAAATAAAATACAATGAGTGCAATAAATTGTTGAGAAGATTCTTCCCATTTGATCGGTCTACAACAAAATGGTGGATCTTACATGTATTGGTAAGGTCACTCAAACATTTCTGATTTTAGATCCTTGGTAGATTTGAAGGTTTAATAATAACCCAAATTGAACTATTCACACATCCAAAAGTTTTACATCTTTCATGTAGTGAATCATTCACATTCTCAAACTGCTCAGTGAAATATTATGTTAACCAGAAACCTCCACTGCAGCTCGTGGTTACCAATCTCAGTCTGTCAGCATTCATACACAAATACCTCTCACTTTAATCAACGTAGAAAAGGAAGTCTTTTTTCCTTCATTTGTTAAGCTGCCTTTTCCCTCCTGTGCAGAAATTAGACTGGGCAAATTCCAAATCAAGAGTGTGGGCACTCATTAGTGCTGTTCTCATATCTCACAAAAGAGCCTGGCTACAAAGAGGGAATCAAGCTCTATTTAAAGTAATGCCACCAGGAGTCCATTGCCAACGATAATGCGCTTTACATCATTTTGTCCTCGCCTTTATCTTGAGCTTCTTAAGGAGTAGGCAACACGCAAAGTCATTAGGGACACGATAACTCCCCATATAATTAGATGGGGAAAGATTTGATGCCTGGTGCACCACGGGGCAGGCCCACTTACGACATAATCACTCATCCCACCAATGAGGGGCGTCTTGTATGCTGGCAATTAATTGAGATGATTACAATTAGCCACGACAGAGTGTTTGCTTCTGTCTGTTCTGACCAAAGAGTTGAGAGTAATTTTCCTCTGGTTGAGAATGCTGGCTCTGACTCTGTCTCATTACACTATAGCTGGTATTTTTAGATAGGGATGATCTTGCCCTTAACTACTAGATTCTTGGCTCATGAATCAGCAAATGCTTAAAGAGGGGGTTTGATTTGGAAATTAGGGCAGGGGAGAAAGTCCAGGCTCCAGTTTGGATCTAATTCACAACTAATTCTTCTCCTTTTTCCCACCATTATTAAGCCAGAGACTTTAAATGAACACAGTTTTTAGTCATGACTAGACATTCATTATCATCTTGTTATTGTAATGGATGACTTAAACATTTTTGGATTATTTACTTTTATTTATGTGCACATTTTATAAAGTCCAAGTTATTTTAATCTCAAACATTTGCAAGACGTTCCCATAGTGCCAAAGTGGCTCACTCCCTTAACTAACACAATACCTGTTGATAACTCCAGACATACCTTGGGGGATTTGTTTCTGTGGCAATCTGCAGGTGGAACCCTTCACTGAAGTTCTGCTTTTTTCCTCTTTGTTTTCTGTCATATCTGGAAGTGTTAAATCAAAAGTGACTTGCTGTTTTGTCTCCACACATCCACAAAGCTTCTTTGGTTCTTTGGACCGATGAGGAGTCCCAGACATTTCTATCCTCTGTGGGTCATTCACACCTTACAGTAAAGAAAACTTTGAACTTTTTTAGGGAGCTTTGAACTGCTTCTGGAGAATTGGGCTTTGGTTCAGATATGTCGATGCCATCTGCATCAATATCAAAGTCCAGAAGGTGCAAGCCTTCTCTGAACACATACATTCATAACCTTGGGGGATTTGTTCCCATGGCAATATGCAGGTGGTATGTCAAGCAAGGTCCATACTTATCTATGTTATTCATGTTTCAATTACCTGTCATGATAAATCAGATGTGAGCCTATTGTCAATAGGGTAGCATGTTCCAGTAGAGAGTGGTAAGCAGCTAAAGATTATAATTTAATTAATAATTTAAAATACAATTATTTTAGATGGATTAGCTTTGGTGAATTTTACCAAGATGGAAAATGAAGGAAGCATAATTTCTGTTAACTTGAAGTATGTAATTGAACTAGATATAAGTGAAGAAAATCAAATTGCATTTCTGATCACAGGTGAATGTAGAAATCTTTATTATATGAGGTATAAACAGCAGTGACTGGATGCTATATTTAAGGCCTTTGCACACATATACACAGGTGTATTTGATTATTCTGGCTGCTTAACCTTTCCTCAGGTTGAAGGTAGATGGAGCTATGCTGGAATTACGTGAGGCCACTGGAGTCCATTTAACAATAAGAATGATAGAGGTATAATTTGTCAGTACTAAGAGAGTAGTGGGTTTACAGTGGGTGTGCAGACAGCCAATATATTCTTTAATAGTTCCAGACCACCCCTAGTTGGAATGATAATGTTACAACCAATTAAAAGCAACTGTTTGCCTTTTGTGTGAAGTATCACAATGCAAAGGCCATGTATTATGCAGTAGGACTATAAATAAATTGAACCAGTGAGACAGTGCTGCGATTTCTGGTGTGTCTCCACAGTGTCTGAGCACTGTCACCCTCTGGCTATCTTAAACTACACATGCAGGAGCCAAGCTAGGCATCCCAGAGGCTTGTACTGCTCCAGAGTGTTTTTTCCTCTTTTTTTCATCCACTTGCAGTTGCAGTCTGCCCAAGGCCATGCAGGCTGTAAACGTAAGGACAAGTCAGTACTACATTTAGGTTTCCTCCAAGAGTCAGTAAGCCCATTCACCCTAATGGATTAAGGAAGTGTGCTCCCGGCTCAAGATGCAGGGTATTAAGTGTTGTCTCCGTGTCTTTCTACACATGCCCTACCCTTTGTTTCTGGCCCAAGGATGCTCTTACAGTGGAGCAATTTAGAAGTGTCATGGACAAGAAAACTATACCAATGGCTAAAAGAGGAGATATCTACAGTGCCAGATAAGCCCTTGAAAGTGTCTTCTTCCATGGCTCCTTATATTGATCTTTTTTGAGACCTTCTAAGTTTTGATACTGGCCCAAAAACATGCATGTTGACAACGCTGCATCATGTTGGCAGCTGAGAGGCATCAGCTGGAAATTGAACTTCAGAATTAAGAAATCATGTAAGGTCAGCTGCCTGCACACTGCATACCTATATTTACCAACCTAGGCAGTCCGTGATTGCTTTCCACCACATGATATCAAGATATGTCCTATTACTTCCTGACTGCCAGAAGTGGCAATGTTCCAGGTTTATGTTTTTAATAGTGCAAATCTCAGGAAAAATGCTTTTATCACAAAAAAGACACAATACCTACAATGTACAAAATAACAAATTAAAAAGTTAAAATGTGGATTGGTTCCTGCTGCTGCTGCTACAGTGAAAAAATGCACAAAAAAAGAAAATCAATCAAGTTCTTATTATGTATTATAAAAATATACATAAGTCAAGTTATTGAAAGGGAAAAAGTAAATAATTGAAAATGCATTACAAAAACTGTTGCCAGTTTGTCATTGACTAGCACTTGTAAATTATTACTTAACAGTATTTTTGCAAAAACGATAGCATGTCTATTGGGTTGCTTGCATGCTCAAACCTGAAAAGTGTGCTGCCTGATAAAAGACTCAATGATAAATAACAGAGGACATAAACAAGTTTCATAATTACGAGCACTTTACTTTTCAAAAGACAGCAATATTACATAGCCACATATGGGTGAGCCTTTGGAACGGGACAGCCTTGTCAAACTGATATGATGTTTTCAAGCTTGAAATGCAGACTTCAAAGGATGATGAACTGCTAGAGAGACAGCACAGAGAGCATTACTGATTGGTAGAGTGATAATTGCGGATAATTTGTATGTGATTGCTGTACCATCACCACTGAACTAGTTATTGGTTGATGCTTTAGCTCCTCCCACAGTAAGTGAGCCTTCAGCGCCTCACCAGCCAAGCTGATGGATGAGTGTATGTATTGTCAAAGGCTTTCATCCTGCTCTCCAATTAATGCCACTCAAACTACATCCTGTTACATTTGTTTGCAGATCCTGTTCTAGTAGTGCATACGAACGCTTTACATCCCATTGCCTTAGCGCAATCAGATCAGTGAATATAAAACTCTTTGGTGCTCCAGCCAGGCTGCATTTGAGAGGGACTGCAACCCTATTGATCAAAGCACTCAGACGTGTCCAGGCCCTTTCCCCCAGTGCATCATGGTACTGATGGTTGAAGCCAAAAGTGCCTAACAACAACAAACATCTCTGCTGCTACCGACTGTCTCTCTCTGATTAGCTGCCGGGGAGATATTTTTAGAGTATCCCAGCCTCTTTGAAGAGATAGAAGAGTGGAGCCCATCCCCGCCGCCCCTATCTCCCACCCCCTCCAACCCCTATTCCAAACTACAGTCCAACATCCTTTGTTCATTTTCGCTTATTCTTGCTGTACTGTCAGCTGTAGCTTACTTTTAATGGTTTCACTCACTATTTGTGCGCTTGACTCTCCCTCTCATAGAGACTCCTTTATAGAGTATACAAGCTACTGCATATAACTAAAAGCCACATATAAACTAAAACATGGCTATATTTACAGTATCTACCAGTATTATAGTGTTGTATATGTTTTAGACTGTCCAGTAATAGTAATGAAATCCATTAAGTACTGAATACATTCTTAATATTATTATTATTATCTTAAGTAAATATGAAGAATATTTATTAGAAATCCAGTATGCACTTACATGTTCATCCATTTTTCACAGCTGTCACCTCAGATGCATTGAAGCAGTGACTCAGCCCTGTGGCCCTTGCAATAGGTTAGAGAACTATAGCCTACACTTTGTTGTGTGAATAAGCCCTAGTACACTTTTTTAAATTGTATTTATGTATTTGGCTATTTAACTTATCAGACAGAAATAAGCAAAAGAGGCAAATTAATGGTGATTTTAGAATAATCTTTTAGAATATTAATTTTACAGCCAAATATCTATGAAAATTGCTACATATATTTAAACCAAAATATGAGGATTACAAAGATATAGACAAATTGCAATGGAATTTGCTAAACACAATTACACTCTCAACTGGTTTTATTAAGTGGCATTATGACTTTTTTCTGGAGTCATGTTGAGTTGAGCATGTTAAGTTAAAGCTTTAGTGCATACATTTTTTATATTAATGAACGTCCGTTACATTCAAGCCATTGCCAAATGAGTTGATACAAAGGTAATTAAGACTATCAATTCCACAAAGCTCTCTCTGTATTTCTCAGTATGGCTATGTTCAGAAACTGGTGTCGTCCGGGGACTTTCGCACACAGTAAATCGAGTGAAGATAATTACCTCTTCTGAAGAGTTCATGTTTTTTTAGTCCTCTGTGTCCTCCTTAGCTGCTAGCAACTGCGTGGAGGAGGGGTGGGGTGGTGCGCGATAACGGAAGGCTTGCATCGTGTGGATGGCCGACAGTTTTGTTGTCATTACTTAGAATTCCTCATGGGGGAGACAGAAACTATGCACTTTAGCCTTAAACATGCAAATAAACATACCAAAAATAAAACATTAGGCTACTTATCACTACTTAAGAAACTATTTGTTTAAATAAATATTGTTTATTTTCCTTTATGACAGTATCAATTTAAGAAAAATGTATTCCATATATTTGTTTCAAAAAAACAAAAGGAAAACAAAACACTTAACACCCCCATTGTAATTTTCAAATGTATTGTACTGCATGGAAAGATTTACTCAAGAAACAGAGTTACTAGTTTCCAGTGTTCCACTGAACACTTTCTCACTGCCCAGACCCCATCAGTCCCCACCCGGGTCTCGGTCATGGTACACCAATAAATGTAGATAACCATGAACACTAAATCAACCATACAAAACTAAATCCCAGATCACATAAATGCACACCCAAAAAAATAACAGAACATTATTAAAACACACTTTAACTAGGACAGAAACCGTTCAAAACATGTTTTTTCTTCCCACCAGCCTTTGCATCGCTTCAGCACAGAACAGTTCAAATGACCCCGCCCCAGGCGCCTGGGTAGCTCACCTGAAAATACCAAAAGAATAATCTTTAAAATGACCCCGCCCCTCCCATACAGAAACTTAACATCCTTAGTTATCTCTGCTTAATTTGATCTGTGCACTGCATATTTAAGCTGATTATTACAAACAACTAATGTGATTTAGTAATGAATATGTTTTTTAACAAAGACTAAGTACTGACCAATGAAAAGTTTAATTACAAATAAATCTGGGTTTACAGTGCATGTTTCTCCTTTTGTCAGATCATTAAAGTTGTTTTTTATATACACCTTAGTCAAACTATGACACTTGATGTGTATTTTTGTGATGCATGTTGCTATCAAACAGCTGGATGACATCTGTATTGTCTTTAGCTGTGAAGACAATTACTTTTTAATGTTTTTGGTAACATATGTATGGACTCAAAAGTAAGGCAGAGAAAGTAGAAGTTGACAACAGGCAGTAATATGTGTTGGCAAATAAAAAACAAAAAGGGAGCATTCAAGTAAGCAACCTTCACAAAGGCTGGAACACTACATGGCTATAGGCGTACAATAGAAAACCCTGTGAAAAAGAGCTAGTATACATACGTACTAAATAGTAAATGAAAAGTGCACAGCTGGACTGGAACTGGAATACAAAGAGGAAGGTGATGTTTGATGTTCTACCCTGGAGGGAAGGCCTGCTGTTGCTTAATGTGGAGAGAGTCTATTGAGTTTTTGAAGACAAGTCCGGCCAGGGGCGTGAAGTGGGGGGCCCCTTCTTCCAACCCAACCTACTTCTACTTCCAGCTCCCTTAATCGGACCACACACATTTTCGAACTTTCATTGTGGCAAAGTACTCTCTCACTCTGTGGTAGTTCCCTCTACAGTACGTTTCGTTCTCTTATTTGATTAACCTGCTGCTGACTTTGACGTTGATTTATAAAAAAACTAAAAAACTAACTCATTTGATCCGATGAATCACTTTGTTCAAATTGAGGATTTTGTTCCAGGATTAGTTTTTTAGGGTGCTGACTTCATAAAATATAAAGACATTTGAAGCTTCATTTAAAAAACCTCAATAGAAGCTTTGAATGTAAAAAAAAATGACATTCGCTGAAGCCATAATTACTGTGCTGTAAATTGTCGGAGCAACAGCAAACGGCAGAAAACATGCACCGTATGAGCTACATGGAGTTGTCTGTAGTCAACATTGTGTATTGGCACAAACCTCTGAAAGAGTTTAAAAATGGAGAGAGGTGTGAAAAACACAACCTGTCTATCATACCTCCGCCTCAATTGACAGATCAACTCTGAGCGTGCCCACACAATCAGCAGCTGGTCCCAGGGATGCCATTCAAATTAGCTGGATATTAAAGAATCCCTCGACTGAATCTACATAAATTATACATAATGAAATGCAATTAACATTTTTACTCTGACAATTAAATACATTAAAGAGCCAGGCCTGTGGAAAGAGAGTGGTAGAGGAAAGAAGGTGGGTGCGTAGGGGGATCATTGACAGGGATGTACTGGGACAAAATTTGGCCTGGGACTTTGGGATGGAGCAGCCTTTTATGAGAGTGTGTGAAGAGCGCACACATTGTTGGGAAGTAATTTTAATAGTAATAATAATACTATAATGTAATACAGATGTAAAACAATAAAAACTAATACGAATACATACTGTGGTATAAAGAGATTATATTATTATATTATTGCCAAGCACCCTGATAGTGCACCTGTCATGTCTCTCTTGCTGGATCCTGGTCCTGCCTCAGTAGTGCTCTCGCTGACAGTGGTATTAACCTTGGCCTTTCCACTACGGGAAAGGATGGTTCATTTTGCGCATTTTGCCGCATCTTGCTCTAACTGTTCAACGCCGCCCGTTTCTTTTTCATCTTCACCACCTTTTTTTCTTTTAAACATTTTCGGTTTTCTCTGTGATCATAACTTCAGAGGGAAGTAAGTTTCGCAGCCTGAAGCTCAGGCTGAGCCAATCAGATTTTACATACGCGGAGCAGTCCAAGTTGGGAGGGGCCGTTCTGCCGCTCACTTCCCCCCTCTGAATCGAATAGCCAATTTAATTTAGTATTAAATTGGCCCAGTCTGACAGCTGGGCCAGAGCTCCGTTTTGCGCTGTCTGCGGATGTGAGAGCCAGGCCAGCCCATGTCACGGCTGAGGGCCGTACTGTCCATCGGCTGTAACTGACATTTGAAATTGAAATATGAGCGCTGGCAGCCGGTTTGGCCCGGAATTTGGACCGGCCGTTCAGGAAATCTCCCGAACCTCCTGATGGCCAGTCCACCCTGAATGAAACAGCTAGCTACCTTTAATGTTCACCAATACACTCTGTGAGTGTCTGCTCAAATGTTTACAAACCAATTAGTGCTGGTGGACAGCCTCTCAATCAAACCAAATGCCAGGTCTGCTTGGAATATTGAGTGGCTCATAATGGAACGAGAAGTGAATGAATATTATCTTTTGGCCTCTTAAAAATTAAGGGAACGCAGGCTTGGTAAATAGCAAAAGTGTAATTGTAATGCAAATTCTGGTTATTTTAATATGGTATGAACTATTTTTTTTCTCTTAGTATTTCTGGACAATACTGGCACAAATTTACGGTGGCCGAGACAGTTCAACACAAACACAAAAGCCACAACACAAACACAAAAGCTATAACACTAACACAAAAACTACAACACTAACGCAAAACCTACAACACAAATGCAAAAGCCACAACAGAAGAAGAAGCTAATTATGATTACTGTCACCACATGATTGTCAGAAATAAGCAATGTTGTTCAATATCTTTTTTTATTTTCATATGTATGTACTCTGTCATTTAGGCTACGAAGCTAAAGCTATAACGTTATCTAAATGGCGCCCAGTGTCTTAGCTAGGTCTCGCAATGCGAGACTGAACAGCAGTAGGCCTGTCACACTATAGCCACATGTAAGTAGTTTTAAATACTTTGGTGATGTTACCGTATTTTATTAACCTGAATTATGTTGCTATATAAGCTTACAAAGGAGCTATCCATTGCTAACGCTAATTTATCTCAAAAAGCAGAAACATTAGCTAACTACTGCCAAGATATGATTTCACTAGAGACCAGAGAGGTGTTGTAAGACTCATCAAGTGTTGTCATGTGTTTACACTGTCTTACAATGAAATCATATCTTGGCAGTAACATTAGTTAGCTACTGCTTTTTGACATAAATTAGCTAGCTAACGTTAGCAACGGATAGTTACTTTGCAAGCCAATAAAATATAGCCTTGGCAAACAGAATTAAGGTTAATAAAACACGAGCTATGTAACCAGTATTACAAACTTCTTACAAGTGGCTGGATTGTGACATTTTAGTTGTGTTCGGATGAATATGTTGGATGCATAGCTGGACTTTATCCATGCTGGGCTAATGTTAGATTGCTTGGGAAGGATGACGTCAGTCGCACACGGAGATATGTAATTCAAACAACGGTATTGTGATTAACACAACTATTAAGGCATGTCTGTAATATACCGGTCGGTCAATAATATAAAATACTGTAGATCAGTGCTTTCCAACCCTTCTGGTCTGAGGTTTCCCCACAGCCCTGTCATATAAAGTCACATACCCCGCCCTATCAATTCCCAATATGTTCACACTATTTATCATATTAAAGTGAATATTCTTACATTTTCATGCAATTGAACTGTAAACATTTAGGTTGGTTTGGTCAGAAATTCTACTAACTAGACCTTTTACTTGGAGTGTGGTTAATGTTTCAAAAGTCATCCATTACTTTTAGCTAATCATTTCAACTGTTAGCTAAGTCAGTAGGCCACTTTTAGCTATTTTTTTCTACCATTGATTACTTCGCTATATGTTTTAACATATGTGTTGAGCTGTTTTAGCTGATATATTGTTTTAAATCAATCATAATTCAATTATTATTTTGATTAGTTAAGCTGCTCCACAATCTTTCCAAGTACCCCCTGGCTACAGCAGAGATACCCCTTGCTGGGGCATCACGGCAGGTGTTGTGTCAAAGACTGTTTCCCTGTAGATGCGTTTCCTGCTACTTGCGATCTAATTGGAGACAAACAGCCAATCAGAATTGACCTTTTGTGCAGCGCGATTTGAAGCCACTGCAGTGGGCGTGGTTTCCTTGGGGATTTGAACATTTTCTAAATATTTAGCTTTACACTTGGTGACACATTTAGATATAACATTTAGATTTAACATTTAACATTTAGATATATATTTAAGATTTAGATTTAGATATAATATTTAGATATATATTTAAGATTTAGATTTAGATATAATATTTAGATATATATTTAAGATTTAGATTTAGATATAATATTTAGATTTAACATTTAACATTTAGATATAAATTTAACATTTAGATTTAGATATAACATTTAGATATACATTTAACATTTAGATTTAGATATAACATTTAGATTTAACATTTAACATTTAGATATATATTTAACATTTAGATTTAGATATAACATTTAGATTTAGATATAAAATTTAGATATAAATTTAACATTGAGATTTAGATATAACATTTAGATATAAATTTAACATTGAGATTTAGATATAACATTTAGATTTAGATATAACATTTAGATTTAACATTTAACATTTATATATATATATATATATAATTTCTGTCTCAAATGTGAGGAAAATGCGCTAAATGTGAGGAAAGTGAGCTAAATGTTGAAAATGTATTAGCTAAAAAATTGTAACCGAACTTTTACATTCGGCACCCCATATGTTACGTGCTTGTAACTTGTTAACCATATCTATTTGGTTATTGATCAGCTCCTAGTGGCAAATTCCCTTGGTACGGTTGGTTTGGAAAGTGTGTGTGTGTGTGTGTGTGGTTATGGTTACGGTAAACAGATGTTTAAAGTGAATACCTGTGTTACCTTCAATATGCTGCCTATTACAGTGTTAGGGGCGTAATATGTCAACATACACGGTCTATGTTCACGGTCATACACGGTTGGTCTGAATGAAATAAACCCAGAATTTTAACCATGATCTTGACCTTACTACTACTTACTACTGGTAAATAAAATAAGTAAATAAATAGAATTCAGACTGTGGACTCGTATGTTTACATTGTATATAAAGCCATGTAAAAGGGTTTGTTCATAGACTGTATATTACCATTTGTACAGTCTATGGTTTTGTTGCATGTCCTCAGTCTTACCCTACAAATAGGCACACACACACACACACACACTTTCTTTCATAGTCTAAATGGCAGAGTACATACATATGACAATACAAAGATATTGAACAACATTGCTTATTTGTGACAATCACATAGCAACAGTAATCATAATTAGCAAGGAACCATGTTTCACTTACTTCCCAAACATACAAGAACTTTCCTCCTGCTCATCCGCAGGCTCCATTTGTCAACAACACGCTCACTTCCGTTGTCACTCACTTCCTTTGTCGCTTATGTATTTGTGTTTTAGCTTTTGCGTTAGTGTTGTAGCTTTTGCATTTGTGCTTAAGCTTTTGGGTTTGTGTTGTGGCTTTTGCATTTGTGTTGAACCGTCTCAGCCACCGTACAAATTATACTTCAAAACAAATGTTTGAAAGGCACAGAAATGCTAAGTGGAAGCTACCCACTCTCCTAGATGGTAGAGCAGAGGAACAGTGCCTGAACAAATACCCCGACCATCTGAGAAAGTTTGTATCAAAAGTGAATAAGAACTTAACTCTTGTTTACCAACTGCTGTCCAGGTGCATTTAACACCATCTAAAGTTCCATATACAAATGTGTAACAATATGAAAGCAAAGAGTTCCAGGTCTGTCTCTGCATAAATTAAAAGTAAACTAGAACAGCTCTGACCTAACCTTAAGCATAATTTGGCCTGTAGCTACTGGAATGGGTATGATTTCTTTTCCGCTCAATTGATATTGGAGAGGCCTTTCAGTGGATAATTGTTAAAATACAGCAAAATCATGCACATACTCTTCATCTACATAGGAATTGGGGAAAACACAGACATCACAGACATCGTTACTATGGCCAGAGGTGCCGTGGTACAGGAACTACTTTTTCATTCCTCCTCGTTGATATGAAAGCAAGCCAGCAGTGTGGTCCAACCTGCCAGCAGCCTCTGGCTATCTTCCTCCATCAGGTCAGCTACATCTTTGTGATTACATCTGCTAAAAGCTACCAGTTTATTTAGTGTCCACATCAGCAAAGCAGTGATGGCCCAAGATATGGATGCTGCAGGATTCTGTCGCTTATCTTGGCTCCTCAGCAGGGAAAGAATGGAAGGAAGGAGGAGGGGTGTAAGGAAGGATACTGAGGTGCTTTCAGCACCCATTGTAAAGGAATTAACATCTCTATGTGGCCTTGTAACAAAAGTTCATAATTAAAGTAAAAATATGTTCCATTACTGAGATAATTGGATAAGAGACGAGAAATTAGTTAATTAATATCAAAATCAGATGAACCACTATCATGGTTCTTTCTGCTCATCTGAGGTGAATCAATTACAACCAGAGACACCTTTAACTCTGCCTACTGGCTTTCCCTCATCTGCCACCTGAATAGGAATGTAATAAAATCACTGCTGAGGTGTCACAATCATCTCATCATAAGGTAACAAAAAGTGATTTATTTTTATATTTAGACCTCAGTAGGGGCCATGGCATGAATAAAATAAGGGAAAGGCTTAGCACAATAAATAATCAAACCATTTTTACCTTACTAAGAATTGTCTGTATACTAAAAGGTTGATGTAACAGTTCAAATCTTAATTTAGGTTCTCCAATTGAACCTATACAATAGAGCAATAGAGGAGGGCAAGGGAACAGATTTAGTAGAGTAAGAATGTATTTATATTAAACACACCTCATCTCACCACCACCACCACATCTCATTCAATTTCTTTTCTTTTCTTTTCTTTGATACTGATATTAGCCCTTTATCAAACTTCCAAAAAGACAAATACAAGTTGACACCAAAAATGTCAAAGTAATGGAGCATTTGAAATGCTTCAACAACAAAACAACATGCACTGCAATCATTGTGAAGGTTGCAGTGTGGTCCCAATCACACATGCATTTCGGCAAAAGCTGCTCCAGCTGTAAGCAGGCTAATGTTTGCTAGTTGCTGCACGTTTATGATCAGCTGTGAATAAGTCTATGGGGAACAAACATGACAGTAAAGAAAGTACTTTATTGTTTTGATGGGACCAAATTGTGACTTTGCTCAAATATGTATCAAGAGAAATTACAGTCCCAAACACATCCAACCTGCAATTGAAAAGAAAATATTGGCAAAAAAACAAATCCTCTATTTTGAAGGTACTAAAAAAAGAACTTGTAATGTAAAGTCATTTTAAACTCTGTTCTTTATGCTAAAGCTATTTCTCTACACCATAAACTATACTGCAGTCAGGTAAATTATGACATTGGTTTGCTAGGCATCCATTAATAGACTTACTTAGATTTTCTGTTATGCATACTCTCTCCAGCCCCCAACACTTTTCTTTGTTCTACCGCTTCTGAAGTCACAAGGGCAGTTTGTGTATCTCCCCAAAATAGCTTTGTTTTGTATGCTTGAGTATCACTTGGTCCTTGTTGGTGAAGATTACAAGCCCTCCATTGTCAATCATGTAGTCATTTTTACAATGTTGAATGTATCAGTGGGTGGCTGGGGGGGTCTCTTTTCAAACATCCCCTAATTGTGAGTGTGTGTAGAGAGTTGTAGTTACACTGGTTTAAATGATTGTAAGGATGAGAAATAGCCACAAAGATATGCTTTGAAAGTACACCTTAAATCAACATGCTGATAAACAAATTCACTATTTGTTTCAAGAGCACTGGATATTTTTCCAGTGTAAGAGAACACTTTTCCATCCACTAATGCATGATAGATCATGCTTATAGATAAAGTTGCCAGTGTAGAGTACATTTGGTGGGTTTATAAATTGCGATTCTTTTGCAGCCTACATTTAGCTTTGTTCTTATATGATACCACGTCAATTTGGATTTGCGTTACTGGCATGGGTGGACTATGAGACAACGTGCCACTGGGCACAGACATGCAAAGGCCCCAGCACCTCTCCTACATAGGAGCAAGACACACTTTATAGTTGTTTAGCCTCTTTTTGTTGTTGTTTTGTGTCTCTTTGTGGTCACTTTTTGTGTGTTTGTAGTTGTTTTGTGTCACTTTGTTATTGTTTTGATGTTTTTGTAGTTATTTGGCCCTTTTTGTGGTTATTCTGTGTCTCTTTGTAGTTGTTTTGTTTCTCTTTGTGGTCATTGTGTGTCTCTTTGTAGTCATTTTGAGTCTCTTTGTGGTCATTGTGTGTCTCTTTGTAGTCATTTTGAGTCTCTTTGTAGTTGCTTTGTGTCTCTTTGTGGTTGTTTTGCTGCTTTTTCATAGTTGTGAGTCTCTTTGTTTCTTTTGCAGCTTTTTTGCATCTCTTTGTAGTTGTTTAGGTCTCTTCGTAGTCTTTTTGTCTTTTTTCTCTATGAACGGTATGTTTCGCTTTGAGTGACATTTTGCAGGTAAAGGCCAGGGGGTGCCCCTGAACCTTTGGGCCCTTGGGTCTGTGCCTGTTGACAAATTGTATCATTGGCCCATGCTGACAAAATGGATACATAGTCTAATTCAAAGGTGCAATTTTAAGTTGTGCTGTAATTTGCAAGTCTGGACTCTGTGACTAACGTGCCCACAATGGACAGCATTTCAGCAGCATTGTTTAGTTTTGAGGGTTATTTGCCCGAGATGTCAAAGGAAATCAGATGTTTCCCACATCTCTTTGCCCTCTATGGCCCTCTCTGGTATCCCCTCCCTCTCAATACTTCACCCAACCTCCAACCCCACAGAGCTGGAAGGATGTTTGTTGATGGATGTTGAAGGCTGCTCAGGTCCCACAGCAATTAACTCTTCTCTTGCAAGAAGCAGCCTGTCAGGTTGATGGAATCTCCCCACCGCAGCTTCCTGTCACACAATCCAGGAGGGGCTGCAGACAAATGCTTCATCTATGTGTTTGCGTTACTGTTTTGCCTGCAGTCAAGAGCACAAGCAAGGAGCCACAAGGTCCATTGCAAGCCATCGAGGGCTCCAGTGTCAGTTTCCACAGTCAATGGTTATGCAGTTTAGCAGGTGTGGGGAATTATAGGGAGTAAAAGGAGAGAAGGGTCAAAGAGCATGAACTAGTAGAAGTACAAGAGCAGAGGTATTGCTGCTTCAGTTATGCCGTATCTGGGTCAAAGTAAGAATATCTTTGCATGCAAAAACATGAATAATATTGACTTTCCCATGTGTACTTGTTTTGCAAGCACAAAATCAAAGGAAGGACATTTGGAACGACACTTGAGCAATGGTTCAAGGAACAAGATACTGCCGCTCTGATATTTTGCAGCGCTTGATTTAGGTACAGATCTGGTAATCAAGTAATACTCATGTATTCTCACCATTTTTATTACCATTCCATTAACCATAATGAACCAACCACCAGCTGGGAATTACTTTTTTTAACAGTGAATGCCACGTTTTTTTTTTTTTTTTTGTAAAACAAAGAAAGGCTTAACCACCAGAACCAATTTTAATCCAGCTCTGTGTCATCTTTGTATGGGCAGTGTATTTAGATGAATGGTGTTTGGCTTCCCTCCATGGCAGATCTCAGTGGACCTCTGTGGTGCGTTTCGCGTCATCTGGTGGATCTCGACAGACCTCCTCTGCTTTGCTCAGCTGGGAGCTCCATGCACTGCAGCCACACAAGGTTAATCTGCACACACTGCCCACATTGCCATGACACAGAGCTGGATTTAAATCAGCAAAAAAATCTTTAAGAATAATGTTTGAATATGCTGAAGAGAACATATTTTGGTGCTGGTGATAAACTTAAAGTCCCCCTCCACTCAAAAATGTGTTTTTCTTATGTTTATGTCACCTAAAATGTCTGACCTCGACCATACTCGTATCTGTGCAAAGTTTGTCACCAGAGAGGTGTTTTCACACTCTTCTCCTTAAGGGGGAGATGTCTGTCCACTTCCCTTAAATCTGAGATTTAAACATATCACGGGCAAGTTTTATTAGGCACGTAACTAATCCATAAACCAATCGTTGTTCAATAAGCAAAAGCCAGGAAGGAAACCTGAAACCTCCAGCGCATAGCGGACTTTCAGTCCGAGCAAAAACACATTTTCATCGTCGCTGTCAGCCACTGCCAGTTACAAGCTAACAAGCTAACAAAATTATGCTTACTACACTTACCTTTGTGATATGTCTTTTGGTGCACAACAGACTCCTCATCTGAGTCTGGATCTGACTGACCCCTGGTTAAGACAGGACACCAAAACTATAGTTGCAGATTGTAAGCTTGCAGAGCTCTCCAAGCGGGCTGCCTGCCCATTGAGTCCTGCCAATGGGCATGGAGCTGCCAGGGCTCCGTGTCTGCCTCCTGTCTAAACCCGGCAAGAGGTTCAAACATGTTGGCCTGTAGCTGAAAATCTCCAATGTTTCTAGCCATCTTGATGCGTTGCTCTTTTACCGATCAACTAGCGCTGTGGAGATAGGTCTGGCAATGCGAAACTACTGGCCAACCTTAGGTAGATGCTAGAATGTACTCACTGAACAAGCCTCACCCTAATGCATGCAACTGTGGTGGACTGGGCGAGGCCAGATCCAGAATTTCTTAATGAGGGAGAAGGAGTAGATGTGCTTCTAGTCACTTTTCATTGTTGTTTTTTTTTTGTTTGTTTTTTACTTTTTACATGGAAAAACCATGTTAAACTAAATATTAATCATAACAGTGTATTTTTACATACTTTAAAACGTGTCTGGAGTGGGACTTAAATGTATATCTATACAAAACCTTTTACTAGACGGTAGGAGGCCTCTCCACCTTTGGGTGAAAAAGGCTTACATGTAAGTTCAGTTTAGCTGGCAGAATGGATAATGGGGTATGATATCACCACTGTGGGTCAATCTGGTTGGCTCATACCAGGGAAAGGGGAACATATCCATCCAGGTGTGAAATTGAGTGGATGTCCTGACAAACTGTGACCACTTATGCTCCACTTTCACATTCTCTCTGAAATTCAAAACCTCATTAAATCAGTATAGCTCCCTTAACCAACTGTTACAAATAAAATCACTATTCTCTTCCTCTACCATTTCAAACAACAATATGCAACCTTTCACCTCGAGGTGGCAGTATTTTTTGCCAGTGTTGTCTGCTGCCTGCTAAGTCAGTCTAAGTTCACACCCCAGAGTTTGTCACTCATCTTGATGAGATGTGCACTTTGAAGTATGTAGCCCAAGGCCAAGGTAACTGGGAGTAGCGCTATCACAGGCGTTGGAAGCAGAAAGTGGATAAAATCAACCTGCATTTTTTATATGATACAAATAAAAAATACAGATAATCATCATGTTTTTGCACGTCTTGTCCATGACATGCTGAGGTTTACTGTATCTTTGTTTCATCTTGACATTATTGACCCACCTCCATGATATAACTTCGCTGTGCTATAGCCACTAACCTCCCCTTGAGAGCCACAACCAACTGTAAAGCTCACTACTGCCATATACTGTATATTGCCAGCTGAAAAAATAGCAAATGACTCAAAACACGCCTATTCTATTTCAACTATCATTGAAAATCCACTCTCAGGCATGTACACAAAGTGTCACAGACAAACTGTCACTCCTGTCAAACATTGCCTACCTTTATCTATAACCCAACATGTAATAAAATCTATCATAATAAAATAATGGCCTAAGTCATTTTTTGACAAAAATGATTTTTTTGCCTAAATCATCTCTTCATGGTGCTGGCCACCTCTGGTAGAATTGCCTACATCCTCAGTTGAACAGGTCTTGTGATTCCACACCTTTAGTATAATGGCCTAAGTCAAGCGTGTGACTTAGGCCATTTAGTTTTTTGTGTTTTCTGAAAAACCTGAAAAAATGACTTAGGCAATTATTTTCGGAAGGTGACGATATGTATGTTATATGATATACTAAATTTATCACCAATCTATATGTTGGAGTATGGTAAAAATTGTATTGGGTTATCGGGTTGAATGCTACTTGGCTGACAGTGCCAACATACAGTAGTGAACAACAGGTTCTCAGTGAATTATGAAACTGCTTTAGGGTGAGCTGGTTGGCTGGTGACATTTGACTCTGTCAGCTGGATAATAACAACCTTGAGGTGAAATGACAAAACAATCTCTACACTACACTCCACCATCATAACAGTTTGTGGGTGACAACATATGAAAAGATTTTCCCGTTCCCACCTTTTACTTCATCTTACCTCCACCCCTTTGACTCCATTCCCTCCCCACCACCCCCAAATGCAAGGCACAGTACCATCTTAGATATGTGTAGGTCCTGCTTCCTTGTATTAGCAGGCCCAGAGGGTTGGTAAGCCACTTAACCTGTCATCTTAAATTGTGTGCACAACAGCAGATATGTGGTTCAGTTCTCCCTTCATGCAGGACAGAGCGAAGCACTTAGACTGCGTAGGAGCAGTTGAGACTGCAGCTGAGTGAAGTCCATGGGGATGTTCAGATGCTTACAGGTCAAATAGGGATGCACAAGTGTGCGTTTGAGATGAATGGAAGGGAGATGAGACTGATGGTTGGTGTTGAAGGGATTATGGTTTTTGTAGGGTTGGTTCTGACAGTGTGTCTGTGCAAATGTCAGTAGATATCTCAAAGAGAGATGACCTCAATTTTCCCTAGATGTCTCCTGAAATGTGCAGCAGAGTGGACTCTTTTGCAGTTTGGTGTAGCTAATGTACTATATTTGACAGCTTTTTTATGTTTTAAGTCATGCTGTTTTTTAACAATACCCTGCTTCACACAGTATATTCAGTTGCACACACACTACCAGATTTTGGGTATTGGACAGCACTACTGCAACAGTTTGGAGTGTGTGAATCAAACCTGTATATTAAATGTTTTTATCACATCATTTTGACTACAATTAAAGCAGACATGTAGTTCACTGTGATGGATTGTCTGACTCAATCAGGTGTCAATTCTGTGAATTGATGTTCATCTGTAATAAAATTAACTGAAATCAGTGGCTACCTGCAGGGTAGGAAAACCCAACACAGCAGCATGCTTTAAGAAAAATTGTGAAGCGTAGATTATTTATAGTAATGTTAAAAATAGAAAATAAAAAGGTGGAGGCTATATGATGTGTAGTAAATGGACTGAAACATTCAAAAACAACTGGAATGGTCCTTTAAGAATATAAAATTTGTTTCCATGTACATCTCATATGAGCAAAATATATATTTTGCTAATGACATCACTATGAATTGTGTGGTTGTATTATCTTCCCATGCACTTTCCCTGCAAAACACATGAAACATACAGCATGTCTTTCTACAAGGACGTGTTGTCTGTTGCCATGATTTAGTTAAAGGATTTGTGTTGCACCCATCTTTGCACATTTTCACCAAGGCAGTGCACTGTGAAGTGACTGTGAGGTGACATATAAACTAGAGTTGAGCCGGATACTCGGCTGAAACGAGTATCCGGTACGGATAAAGCACTTTTGCCGAGTACGAGTATTATACGAGTAATACGAGTCAATATCTGTGCTTGGATTGAATAAAAATCCTCATTGGGTAGCTGACTGTGTCTGCGTTCTGTGATAGGCTAGTCACAGCGCCCCTCCCCTACACACATACAGATTTATTGTGTTGCTGTGTCCCGCTCTGTTTACTCACACACAGAACACTGAGAAGAGAACAGCTCTCTCTCTCTCTCTGTCTCTCCCTCAGTCACTCAGGTTCACGGGTCTTTTCCGTTAACGTTTAGGGTTTCTTCAGCTTCAGGTTTGTTTTTTGCTTTGGTTTGTAGTACTTACTTATTAACCAGTAGAGTTCTGGTAAACGTGGAGTTTGTTCAGACGTGGTGCTTGGTAGAATGCGACTCGCGTTGCGTCTCTACCTGTCGGAGATTTTTTTTCTTTTTTAAACCGTCAGCTGGCTCTAACCAGTTTTTTTTAGTGTCTGACACTTTCTTGCTGTATTTCATAAAAAAAATAAAGGAAGTAGTGGTATAAAATAAATATATAATAATAAATAATAATAATAAATATAACAATTTCTGATCAACCCATATCAATTGCATGCTTAAAATAACATACCGGTTAAAGCCCCGCCCATTTCAAGACAACCAGACCCACTTCCGGGTTAGGCCCCGCCCAGTCCAAGTACAGATACAGATACAGATAATTCATATGGTTAACAGATACAGATACAGATAATGCTGTACTCGCTCATCCCTAATATAAACATCATTCCATACATTCTGAAATGTTCACCCACTGGACAACTCTCCTCTTTCAATCACATTAAGGAATACACATGACTTTGGATTTTTAATGAAAAGTAAAAAAGGAAACCCAAAGCCACGTTTGACTTAACATTTTTAAAATAATCTTCACTTTCGATCACCTGGATTTAAAGAAGTGTTCTTGAAAGACTTTGCATACTTCATCAGTCTGGGACATTCTAATATTTACTGCCTCTTGACAATGGGCTATTCTTCTTATTTTTATATTCTTATGTCAGGCCCCTGAACCTCTCAATTCCCCTTATACTCCCACCACTGCCTCTCATTCTATGGCTTTACAACTTAACTTGAAATATATATATTTATCGATCGAGCCGTTTGAAGTAGCGTTCTGTCTGACTATCGATTACCTTTGCCCTCCACCCATTCTCTTCCTTCTCCCACTTCAACTCCTCCACATCTGTACTTGACAGGCTCACTATACCCCATACTCCATTCCCTTCTTCTTCCCTTCACTCTGCCACTGTCTTATCTGCATGGCAGAGGAAGTGAAAGGGGGTCACTATCCACTGTCCAATCAGATGAGTAAACGCAGACACTCCCTTACTGTGGTAAAAATCAATAGACAACAGGCTTTATAATAGACATGCCCATCTAAAGCTGGGCACAAGATTAGCAGCATTAAAGCAGCCATATTATGCTCATTTTCAGGTTCATAATTGTATTTTAAGGTTGTACCAGAATAGGTTTACATGGTTTAATTTTCAAAAAACACCATATTTTTGTTGTACTGCACCGCTCTCTCTCACTGCTGCAGATCCTCTTTTCACCTGGTCTCTGTTTTAGCTACAGAGTGAGACCTCTTTTCTTCTTCTTCTTCTGTACTATCTTTGATTGCACTGCACATGCCCAGTAGCTCAGATGTAGATCATGTCAGCTAGCTAGCTCCATAGACAGTAAAAGAAAGGCTGACTTCGGTCAGTTACAAGGCAGGATTAGCTGGGAGACTTCTAAATGAGGGCGCACATGTAAGTAGTTCTTTTGTAGATTATGGTGAACTTGTGTGTGTTGTAGCAGTGCTTTGCTACTGAGAACGAGGTAGCATGCTAGCGTCAGCATGCTAGCATTAGCATTAGCATGCTAACGCTACGAGCTAATGGTTGCGGTTAGCCTGCTCGTTTCGGCTTGTGACATCACAAGCCGTGCCGATTTTGAACAGCTCACCCAGAGACTGAAGGCAGGACACATTCAGAAACCGTATCTCACTCTAAACAGCATGGATGGATTTTTTTCAAAGTTTGTATGTGTGTGGAAGCACCAGAGACACAACATAACACCCCAAATCCCAGAAAAAGTGATTTTTTCATAATATGGGCACTTTAAGTAGATGTTGCCAGATCCATCACGTACATAAGAAAAGTATAGTGGATTACTTTCCATAACTGAGATAAACTGATATGTCATGTTGTTTTTCTGCGTTTTTGACGAAAAGCTCATTTGCTATAGGGCATTACATTTTAATCAAACTTTAGTTCATCACTACTTTTTTTTTTTTTAATAGTCTTAGTCAATCTGAAATTACCTCTGAAGTATCTTCAGATTCACTGAAAATACCCATCAGTTGACTCATTATTACAGACAGCATCTGTCTTGAAGCAGCACGTCCAGTGCATCTGGGCAGAAGCCATTTTCTAATTACAAAATGCAATTATGTTGGAAGTCAGCTTTTCTAGAGTTCATGTGCACGTTTATTAAAAGGACCATGACTAACCCTAACCCATTTTTCTATATTTCTCAAAACAACCTTCAATTTAATTACTGCTGGGCCACCGTTCTGATAGTCCTGATCTTCAGATTGTTATCAAACTTTTATTTTTTATTACTTGGCATGACAAATGAGCGGGCTCGGTAAAACTCGTTAAATATAGATTCATATCATGAGCAATATTTTCCTATATCACACATTCTAAGTCTGATTATTAAGTATTAGGTTACTAATCTAAATAAGATTGTTGAAGGTTAAAAGAAACAGCTTAAAGTGTACCAACTGAAGCTGATGGTGTGTCCACAGAACCTGCACAGACCATATACAGCATCCCATTGTTAACAGTATATTTCCCTTGGACCATGTTTGCTTTTTCCAGTATTGACATTGTGTCCAGGTGTTTCAAGTCATTTCCCCCTCTGTAGCAGCAACGCCTTACCTCACACCTCAGGGCTAGATAAGGCCTTTTTGCTCCACTGCACCTCATAACACATAGACACACAACCTGACCCTATACACATACAAGTTCACTCTAAGCTCATAGCAATCTGTGGGCATTCTTTTAAGCTTCCCTGGTTGCAGTGGAAGTAGTGATGCTGTACATCAGGTGAAGTAGGAACGCCTTCAATAGCTGCTGTTATGCCTTAAGCTGTGCTATGTGTGCAAACATGTCAGAGCTGGAGTGAGGCGCGCTACCTAAAGCGTTGTCACTGAGGTCTCTGCTGTGGCCATTTTCATGTTCAAATTTAGAAATAAGTTCTACAACCTTCTTTTTTTAAAGAAATATATTCAAATTAGTTGTGATATTGGGGTATTAATGTCATAAAAAAACGATTGAGGCTAATTTCAGTGGTGTTGTTAGTGGAGGTGTTTTACTGTAAAACTGATTGTTTTCTGTTGCAAAGAGGATGCTACCACCTCTCCCTGGTGTCTACTGAAGGTGAGGAAAATTCTGCCAACTGACGTTTTTGTTTTTGTGCTGTAACAATAATCAAATCTGACACAGTGGCAGACAGCGTAAAGTAAAGAGGTTGTCGGTGTATTTTTATTGTTAATAAACTTCCACATTTAATAATGAAAGCATTTACATGACCCTCTATTGTAGAGAATGAATTATGAACATAAATTAAAATGTATGTATGGAGATTTGCACAAATAGTCCAAATACATATTTGGTTGCCTTGTCACCAACCTGCATTGTTCCCATGTGATGCAACTGTGTCTGAAGGGAGTCCCATCTGTATCAAACATAATAATTGCTGATAATGATAATTGTGATGCATCATGGTTGTGTCTATGGACACCCACTCTCGATCTCTCTTTTTTCTCACTCATTTTTTTCTTGCAGACACAACATTATTTTTGAACAAGCATGTGAACCCCAAAGCAAGCTGCATCTAATGTAATGATTGTGCAATGTAACACTGCATGGTTCTGACATCAAGATATACATTACAATTGGCAAGACATGGCTTCAGACCACATTTTCTGTAATGGCCGTGCTCAAGTGGACATATTTGTTACAGTACATGGTTTAATGCTACTTTGACTGGCGGAAGCCTAAATGAAGCCTTAAAGGTACAATATGTAACTTTTCTGCATTAAAATGTCTAAAAACGACCATATACCTATGTTATATTTTTTTTGAGTTGTGTAGTTACACTATCCCAAATGTTTCCACCAAATGGCAAACCCAGAGAAATCTGTTATTTTATTTTTAGACACGTCACGTTTCATTTAGTCGCCCGTCAGTGGCGTCATATAACCATCTTCACCATCTAGTTACTCGTAACTTCCATCAAAACACGGGCACCCAGTTGCTACGTTCGAGAGTAATTGTAAATCATACAATGTCACAGAAAGAAATACTTGTAACACTGCTTTTTCTGCCAAAACACATCATTTTGTTTTATCATTAATTACATGACACTTTGCAACACAGTAATACAGCAGAAACCTTATTTATTGATACATATCAATATTAATCCAGCTTAATGTTACTACAATGTATGTGCTGGTTGACAAGTAGCTAACATTAATGCTAGCTAATGCTTGGTGGATAACATTATAGGGTTACAACATCGTTCATCACGCTCATAAAGTTATTAGTAGTATGATTGTTTTGACCATGGATAAAAGCAGCACTGCGCTAACCCACGAATAAGTTCACTAGTAACGTTAACCTTAGCTGTATAGATAGACAATTAATCTAATGCTAATTTAGCCAGCTAGCACACCCCGCTCTGCCTGCCTCACTCATGGATGTATTAAGACAACTGGATACAGTGTTCGGCTGTCATGTGTCTCTTACAAGTGGCGAACTCATGAACTCGCCGTTTTCATTGTCTAAAATATTCACTAACGTTAAACACTGTGTTTTCGTTGTTCCCTATCGTTTACATGATTAGCTAAATAAACGATAGATGTATTTAGCTAGACAACCAAGGAGATTTAATAATTATGTTGTGCTACTAGCTAGCTACCTACTAACTAGCGCTAGCTAGCTGTTAGCCTGCAGTTTCGTGAACAAAGCTCATCCATGGCTTCAGCTCTCATCCACGTTACAAGCTTTACAGCATACAGCCCTCGGATGTATCATAAGAGAGAACCAAGGTGATGTAATCACTATGTCTGTAGTAACGTTATGTAGGCATATAGCTAGCTATGTATAGATCTTAATACAGCCATGCTAGCTACCCTTGATGTTAGCAACCAGCTAGCTAGCCGATAGCCCGCCAGTTTGGGAAACGCTAATGACGTTTCATCCACGTAGCTAACAGGCTTTACAGCAGCTACATACATCCCTGGGATGTATCATGACTTCATAAGATAATACCATGGACGTATTAATAGAACACATGGTGAATTACAACCATTAGCTATATCCATTATTACAGCTAGCTACATGAGCTAGGGAGAACAGTCATGTGAGCGGGCGGGCGCAGTCCACTATGCGCGTTCATCATGCCAAATTTAATAATTCTGGATTCGCTTTTAGTGAATGTTAAATGTTAAAAACGTAACGTTTTAAACAAGGACCCTTTCAGTGTTCGGGCTGGTAAGTTGATATACCCAGAAACAAATTATCCGCTGAAACACAGACGTTTCTTTCGCCATGCAAAGTCTATGTGAAAAGTCTTTCTGGGCCATGGAGTGCAGTACCACCGTTATCCGCTAAGCCCATGGTGGCTTTTAGACTCGGCGCTCTTCCTGGGGGCTTGGCCTCACTCCCCCGGCACAAAGACTTCATTCGGGATGATAGCTGACAACACAGCCGGGACATGTAGCAATAGCTAGTTACCGTTAGCCCCAGCCGGTGCTGTGTGCTTATGACGCTAACGGCAGTTTAATGAAGCGTTGGGAAACAGAGAATAGCAGACCCAGGCATCCTAGTCACAACATTGGCGATCCATAATGTTAGCTAGCTACGTCTCCGTTAGCGTTACCGGTGTTTGTACCGTAAATGTAACCGTAAAACTCCCTGCCAAATTTCTCCCCCCTTCTCGTTTAGCTGTCTTCACAGTTAGCTAGCTAAATTAACCCGACAAAATGTAGGTTAAGCAACAAAACGAATAGTTAAGATTATAGAAAAGTAAAGGGGGAGATCTGGCAGCTGGGAGATGTTTTCATGCTGCTGACAACAGCAATCGAACATCATCGCCGTCGCGGAGATTCCCCCTCCAATCCCCACCCACACCCGTCTCTCAGCCTTGTTGAGTAGCTAGCTAGCTAGCGTTACAACAAACCCCGTCCGCCCGATAAAATCCAGGTGACATTGGCATGTGAAATATACTGTGATAGTGTGGTTTTAGCTGCTGGCTAATCATTAGCCAGCAGCTTACACCTGCTAACGTTAGCCACTAATGTTAGCTTGCTGGCTCACTAGCTAACTGGTTAGCTAGCTGCCAATACAGATTGAATCAAGAAAAACGTAATTATGTTGGGGAAACTGCAGCTATTTTATTAACATGACATGAATAAACGTTACTAAACGTAACGTGAATACATTTGAATGGGTAAACTCGTCCGTGAACAGATGCATTCTAATCAACGATAGTGTTTAGCAATAAAAACTCCCATAATTCCACGCAACTTCCCAACGTCATCAAACGTCTGTGTTTACCATCCATTGTTTTGGTTGAGAGACCCCTAGTGGCAGAAAGTTCAGGGGTGAACCTGAAAATGAAGCTCTCGTAAATCATGCAAATCCACTTTTCTTTTGGAGGGAGTGGTGTAGTCCAGGGTATACGCTGGTATACGGCGTATACCTACTTATTTTTCAGTCAGCATTGCGTATACCCACTTCTAAATCCCCCCTGATGCGCACCTTTCAGTAATATCTGTGAGCCAGATTGCCCATTTTTTCCTCAAGGATAGTGAAGCCATGACCCACCCTCCTCTGCCTCTAATTGGCTGGTACTCGCTGCTTTCACTGATTAGATTGGTTAACTTTAGGCATGAGGACTGATGAGCCAATCAGAGGCAGAGTAGGGCGGGTCATACCGAGGAAAATATCGCTAATACCTCAGGTGCCAGTGAAAAAAAACAAAAAAAAACCTCAGGTGCCGGTGCCACTTGACTACGATAACGGCAGCAGACCAAACAACAGATGAAGAAATAACACAAGCGGCGGTGTGCCACCCCAGTTGATGGAAGACATAATTCTGAGGTAAGTTTTAAGGTGGTTTCCAAATGAATCATTATTTTAAACTACTGGCAAATTGCCAGTGGCAATATGACTGCACATTTAGAGGAGAAGAGATAACACCATGTTTGCCTCATGATAAATACATTTTACATTCATCCAGGCTGCTTGTGTGACCAGTAGTAACTACAAACTGCTCCTAATCAAGTCATGATCATTTTATAATAGTGAGCAAGTAGAAATGACAGATTTTTGGGTAAACTAAATCATAGTCTTACATGTCGCTGTTTCTAAAACAGGGCTTTTTTTCTGGACTACTTTAAAAAAAAAATATAAATAAATAAAAAAAAAAAAGGTGAACACTGAGAGTATACCCACTTCTCCAGGGATATTGGTAAACATAATGACCGGTCACTGCTGTCAACGTTTTTTGTGCCTCTGATTCATGTCTTCATATCACTCCGCAAGTGGTCCATTAATTTGTCACCATGTAACTTCCTTCAAAGCAGAGCTCCACGAAAAAGCCTGCAATCGTTGCGGAAGGTTATCTGAATAAGAATTTTGGACGTGTGGGGGCGAACTATCTTCTTAGCTGAAGCCGACAACTGGACAATATTTTTATTTTATGTTGGCAATGCAAGCTGAAGCGACGTAGCAGATGACGTTGAGAAGTTGCAGTGAGGAATATTTTAGGAGCACCGTTTTCAGCAGTGCAGAGAGGTAACTTAGTGTTGAGCCGGGAAACATGGCTAAAAGAGCTCTACAGCAAACAGATGTGCTGGGCGAGCCGTCAGTCGGTGGAAGCTAACAGAAGCTAGCTGGCGTAAGCTGACAGCTGACCAACGCTACCAAGTGATCGGCGGAAACGGGGAGTACATGTATTTGAAAGAGTCCGGCAGTTGTGGCAGACGAAGGTCCAGTCGGGACTTTGGATAGAGAGTCCACTGAAGTCCACTGTGGTCTGAAGGGCTAATCCTCGCTAGATCACTAGCTAGCAGTAACCATTAGTCGGGAGGTTGACAACTAACGTTAGCCAGCTGAAGCTAACAGTCGCTCGATGGTGAGTAACGTAGCTACGTTACACAGGCTGGCAGCAGCACAGAGTCCAGAGTTGATAAGTGGGGGGGTAGAAAGGTGTTGAGAATGACCAACACCTAATCTTACACTTAGGGTACTTAATTTACTACGACCCAATCAGAGATTACTTAAATTGGGACGTTCAGTCAAAATCTAGCATGTCAAGATTCAAAACGGGATCTCCGTTTGCAGGGTTCAGGCTGTACCGGACCCTCCCGGTGATAATGCTGCTCTGGGGGACCGGCTGCGCAGTGAGAAGCCGGCCGTCTGATGGCATCAGTATTAAATTGAGACAGTTTCATTACCGGTTAAAAACGTCTCGTTATCGCGTTAAATAGTAGTCTAATTCGGTACAGTTGGTTTTAATGCCTGCTGCAAAGTGTAGGCCTATAGGAGTACACATGAAAACTCTGAACAAGCAGCGTCGCTCTGCTCCGTCTTTCTGCTGTGCCCCATTCACGTAGTAGTTTTACACTATGTAGGTTAAACTCTGCAATTAATCCGCGGTTCACATGTATGTATGAACTGTGGTGGTCCTACACACTGAAGACTATATTCAACATCACTGATTAAGTAGCTTAAGTCAATCCTACATTTTTCCCAAGGAGCAAAACATGCTTATAAAAAAAGTTACCATGAAGCCCTGTTCATGCTAATTAAACAACTGGACCTTGGGGTCAAGTGTTGTCGTATCCGGCCCATGTCCCAGATGTGAAAGCCCCCTTACTGGACTACTGAATATAATAATATTCCATTATATTTTGTATTTTGAATTGTTACCTGCCACCATAATTTTGTGATTTCCTTGCAATAAATATTGACATTTTTACCATAAATTGGTGCATAAAAATGTATCAGAATGCAGGAATTTAAGTCTTTTACCCCAGACCCCTCCCCCCCCCCTTTGTGTGTTCCCGCAAAGACAAATTCTGAGCAAGGAAAAACCCTGAAGTATAATCACAGACAGCAATAAAAAACATTTAAATTGCAGAGTTAGAGTTAAAACAGATGAAAAGATGGAGAACCAGACAGACAATATGTACAGTGTCAACAGAGAGACACACGGACAATCGAACAATCGACAGACAGTGTAAATCTGTTACATAAGGTACTGCTTATATTATTTCACCATCTGTACACAAATGTAATTACTGAATGCAAAAACAATGCAAAGTATAGGCTCTTAACCTTGCAGTTTTGCACATATCATGTAAGACTCAATTTCTCCATTTCTTTGCACAAAACTCTCCAGAAAGTGCCATTTAATGGTTTATTTTTCAAAAAAATGTCCCGGGGGGGCATACATTTTTACATTTGAAAAAAATGTGTGTGTGTGTGTGTGTGTGCTGTCGCAGCATCATGGATGCGGCGTATATTTTCCTGCTTTTTTGTCCTTTGCAAATCACACCTATGAAAGTTACATATTGTACGTTTAAGCTAGATAGTCATTTTTCTGTAGAGGTGGAAATTATTTGTCGCTTGTCATAATACGTATCATAATGTATGAGCCAACAGTGATTACAATTAGACACTATCCTGATTGCTTTGTGGGTCTCAGCATTTCAAGATTAGGTCAGTGACTGAAATCAGACAGGAGACACACAAACACTAATTAACTTTCTTTTTGTCATGCATCATACTTAAGTTAACAAAAGCCCATACTACCTTCCCATAATTACATTGTTACATTGGCAGGGGTATAATTTCCCAGAGAAGGTAATTACTTGCAATGTTTTTACAGCGTTGCCATACATCATGAATTCTCTCGCCGCACCTCACATCAGTCTAGGATCTGGTGTTTACCCATGGTGCATCTCTCTGTCTTCAAAGGGCAGACCTCTTGCCTCCTGGAAGTTTTTAGGTTTTGTCTCAGACTCTAAAAGAGCCATTATTGAGACAGTAAGAGAAAGTCAGAGAAATAAAAACAGCAATACAGAGAGAACAATCAAAAAAGACATGAAAAAAGTTAAAAAGTTATAAAAAAATTCCTGTGTGTGTACAGGTAACACCTTGTGCATTAAATATGTCATAAACATCAAGATGACTTGGAGTTTTCTTTCTTTTACTTCAGGAGTGTCACTTCAGAGCATGTTTATAATAAGATTAATCACAATGAAACATGGAAATGTTACTATCTACATCACAAACTTCTGATCAAGTGATCATGACGTTCATCAACAATCTTTCAAAATGGCATTTAATCAAATCATTAAATCTAGAAGAAGTCACAATAAATAACCTTATTGAATTTAAATGAAGAAACCCACTCAATTCAAGCCGCAGTGGAGCATAAATGGTTCTTTGGCAAAGTGGATAAAATGTATTGCATGCCAACTCTATGAAATGAGCACAATTTGCCAGGCACTTCTGCCAAAACATGGGTAGATTCTATTTTGGCCTTTGTGTCCCATGGTAATGAGAACATTGTTTTGAACAAGCACTAAAAACAGCAGCATCTCATCGAGCTGTTCACTGGGGTTCTTTCTAACTCTGGCCCTGTTTACACAAATACGCTCGCGGGTGAAAACGACAAAAAATTTATCTGATGTGCCTTTCGTTTAGACGGCGACGGCATTTTTGAATCTATTGATTGGTGAACAGGACACTATTATGTCGTTTTTTTCGTGTGGTGATTACGAATTTTAATTTAATGAATTTAAATGGGAAGCATATTTCGTGATCACAGCATGACAACGATAGGGAGTAGTATGAAAAGCAGAAAATCCGCGTAGGGAGGTTGGTCAGGGTGGTGGATGGGTCAAACAATACAGGACTTTAACCCCGGAGAGCGGGGATCGCGTCCGGCATGTTGCAGTTCCTTTCCGTGTTATTCTCTTCCTAACCACAACTGTCCCATTGTTGTCGGCGTGTCCTGCATGTGACGGTTCCTTTCCCAGTGTCTTTTTTTCCTAACCTCAACCGTCCCGTTGTTGTGGCGTTTCATGTCCCCTTTGTTGCGTGCCAGAGAAACTGCGGATCGTGTCCCTGCGTCTGGGGATTGCGTCCCTGTGTGCCGGTCCGTCCCGTTGTTGTCGCCGGCGTGTGGCGTTGAATTTCCCCGTTGTGTCCGCATGTGGCGGTCCGTCCTGTTGTTGTCGCCGCCGTGTGGCGTTTATTTTCCCCGTTGTGGCGTTTAATTTCCCCATTGTTGCATCCCCCAGAGCAGCCCAGTGGCATGGCAGTTCGTGAAATGGTAACGTTCGAAAATCGTGACCTGTACACGAATCAATAAATCAAAAGGCGCGCGGACTTGGTGGATCCTATTTCACACACTTTTGCGTCACCATATGCACGCAGATTTCCCCCCCATAACGCTCACCTAAACGCAGAATAAAAAGTGAGAACGCAACGCCACTTTTGCGTTTTCTCTTCAGATGGGTTCCGTCTAAACATAGCCTCAGACATGTTGGCCTTATTTAACTGTACTCTCCTGGTTGGCCGTTTAGTATTCCATGCATTATCACCATACCAAAGGAGCTGGACACCCCTCTGAAAATGTAAAACATCCTGATTCAAATGTCAAATTTGAATATTTCTGCCTGTATCTGATGAACAAGCTGCTTTATTGTCTCTGTAATCGTCCACTCAGGAGTTGAGAATTTAATTTTCGTGCATTCTACCGCTGCCTGCTCCTACAAAGGTCAGGCTGATAGGATTTTATTTGTTGCACGCTGTTCAGATGTGAGTGAAGTATGATCCCCTTGATTAGTCTCATAATTCTGTTATCAGCACTCCTAAAGGTTGTACCAAAGCTGCTTTAAACCTGCACCTGTTTGTCTTGATATGGAAAGTGTTATTGCCACATCAAATTGAACACTAAAAATGCAGTGAGAATTCAAACTATTAGCTGTAGTAACTTGAGGTCAATAGACACTGCTCTCGACTGACAGATTCTTATAGTCTTGTTTTGTGAATTGTTTAATGACAAGGACATTTGAATGGAAGGAATGAAGGCATTTTTGCCAGGGCCCCGAGCGAGGTTAATCATCTCATGCCTAAAGGTGCTGATAACTTGTCATTTTGTCTCATTTTATGCTAATGACAGACAACTTTACCAAGTCTTCAATTCAAATGATGTGTTAATTGTCTTCAATTAAATACTGAGAAGACAGACATTTTAATCATTGGTCCAGATCCCATTGCTGAAGCTGTCGAATATTATCTCAAAACGTTAGTACTCCAATTCCGTTTTTATATGTGCAACTCAGTCACATGCAGTGGCGGTTTTTGGCACGGGCGAACCAGGCAGCCGTTTTTTCATGACACATGGGGGGCGGCACGAGCACTTAAAAAAAAAAAATCCTCAAGCGGTTTTCTACTGTATTATCTATCATTTCACTGTGTGGGGAATTGGCTAATTGGCGCCCCTGCTTGCTGAGAAGGTGCCGTGTGCACACTGCACAGAGAAGCTGTGTGAGAAGGGGAAAGGAGAGGGGGGAGCGGGGGACAGTTCACCTCTGGGTCGAACAGGTCTCGCCCTGGGTGTAATTTAATGTAGAACCGCCCCTAGTCACATGCCTTGATATTGACACAGCCAAAGGCCCAATGTTTAACTGTGTACACAATCCACTGCTCAGAAGAAGGTGAGAGTGCAGCAATGCCCCACTCCTGACACCCTTCTGATTGACTGTCACCACACATAAAGTCAGCCAAGATAACTCCTACACCCCACCAATCATGGCTGCTATGCAGAGGGTGGTGAGGAACCCTGCTGACACAGGGCTGGTGTTAGTGTATTACACTGTAAAGCCGTTTTTCCACTGCTAGTACCAGCTCTACTCGGCTCGGCTCGACTCGACTCTGCCGCGGTGCCCCATCCTCCTTTTTCCATTGCAGATTTAGTACCGCCTCATGCGTGAGGCGAGCTTAGCTGGTCATCATAGCGGCGCCGCAGTAAACTGCCGTGACCTAACGTGACACACATACACAGAACGTCGAAGGTGTGTTGTTGTTGCCACAGCCAGAAGACACATTTTGTTTCAAATGAAGCTGGAGGCAGCAAAAAAAAAAAACACAGCTGGCTAAACTATTTAAAAATGGCGGGTTTGTTCAGGACACCCCCGTCTGTCGCTTCACATCACCTTTTGGTATCGGCTCAGCTCGCTTGGAACCTCGACGGAGGTGGTACTAAAAAAAGTACCTGTTAGCAGGTACCAGGGACTTTTTCCGTAATGGAAAACCAAGAAAGGCGAGTCGAGCAGGTACCATATAATGGAAAAACGCCATAAGACAAAAGTAAAGGCTCTCACACAGACACACACACAAAACCCCAACTATACCTCCCACTGCTCTGAACTTTCAAAAACAAAAAAAATCAGGTGTTTCAAGAAAGGCTGCACTCTTGCCCTCAACATATGTATGAAGTAGGACAGGCAGGAAGAGGAGACACATTTACTCTATAGAGACAAATCCAGTTCCAGGTGAAGCAGGAACTATGCGGAGAAAAAAAAGACTGGGGGGTGATTTTTACATTACTGTGTGAAGTTTGGTACATTTCATGTGTTATATTCAGAGCTTCATTTGTAAATCAGGAGGTCCTGGAACACAGAAAAGATGCTGTTCCGGCTGCAAAACCCTATCTTATTATTCTGGGGGGTTGCGACTCGAAAAGGTTGAGAACCACTGATCTAAACTAAAACAAATGGTCTTTTTTAAACAATAATGTGACAGCTAAAACCTATCATCCCCTTCCTTCATCCGATAAATAATGAACAGTCCATAATTGATGCACAATGATCAGGAACTGCAGCTAAAGCGACTAGATTGTTATGTATTTTTCATCCAACAGAGCACTCTTTACCATCACTGTCACCCTAGGGCACTTCATGAGCAACTTCCAACCAACAATAAGCCAACATCACCCTGGCTTCTAAACCACAGACAGACACATTGCCTGTCAGCACCCAATTAGAGCCGGAGGGGGAAAATTAACACGAAATTCCAATTAACACTGACGCAATGATTTGGTGGTGCGCTCAGGTTAATCAACACAGCAGAGGGTGCCAAGTCGAAGGTCTGGCTACAAAAGCACCATTGCTTATGTGAAGCTGATGTGGGCTGCATGCTGAAGATTAGCATCTGTCAAAAATAGACACAATACAATTTTCCATTAACTTTGCAGAGAAAACAATAAGCTATAATAAGTTATAAATGCTATTTGAGAGAAAAATGTTTTCCACGTGCCTCTGCTACACATAAAATTCATAATCCAGCCCATATTCCCTTGCAAAGGATGAGTAAATGAAAATCTCTGTCAAGGACATGCCAGTTTCCATGAGTGTATTGTTTAAAAGAGAAAGCTGGTTAGAGATGAGCTCAATGGCTGCTTCTCCATGAGCTAAATATAGTCTACGGCTGTCGATTAGAGTCACTGTAAGAATAGCACCTGAAGGTTAGGCTGCTGTACGGGCTGTCTCAATGCTCTCTTATAGAGCAGGGAGAAAACAGCTGTCAGGCCTACTGTAAAATACCTGCATGTGTCCCTAATCATGATTGCTCATCTTAACTCATTATAAAGAAGTATATCTGGCTCACAACACTGTTATAGTGGATGGATCACTTCCCTCACAATGCATCCTTCTCCCCCTTCTCTCTTCCCTCTTCCTTTATCTCTGCATCCTCTCATTTTCTCCTAAATTTCCTTATATGATTTTTTTCCAACTCCATCCCCTCTCCTTACATCTTGTTCTTTCCACCTCTTTCTCTTCTTAATGTTACAACATGTCTCTTTCTTCCCATTTCATTCTCAACTCTTTTCTCTCTTTCTCACCGCCTCCCTGGTTCTTGCCATTCTCTACCAACCTCCCGCTCTCATTCTCTTTATTTCTGTCATTCTCTGGGCTTGCCCTGCAGTGCTCTTGATGTTGGCAGTGGAACACATTAACACATCAAACTTTGACTTTATTAATGTGCTTGGCCTTGGCACACTGCCACACACTCCAGATATCTGATGCTACTGGCCAGGTGGTGCACCAGAACGTTGAGGATGCAGTGGATGCTGGGAGTTCAAACAACATCTAAAGCAGCAAGCCTTGAGTCAAGTTCAAATGATGTGTTGCTTCTTTGGATAGGTGGCGAGCTGCTAGGGCTGTTGGAACAAATTCCGAAAGTCACATATAATTCAAAAACTAAAAAAATCAATGCTAAAAATCAATAAAAACATTGTTAAAAAAAATCAATACTATTCGAATGCTGAATGTGTATTTTTTTTATAAATGTGTTGGCTAACGTTAGCTAATCTTACTCTTCTCGCCATGTCCTACCCGCATGTGAAAATGAAATACTTTTGTCATGTGAAGTCTGATGAACAATTAGTTAGCCGGAGTGAGCAACACAAGGCATTGTGAGATCTTACGGCAATGCTTTGCTGTCAGAGTCCGCTTCGACTTCATAAATTAACTTCTGCTAGCTAAATTCAATAGATATATATAGGCTACGGCTGTATTCTCAGTAACTGACAATCTACAAGAAACAGGTTGCCTAGAAATCAGTATAAATAGGCATAAATAGTAGTGATAGCACAGTTTGGCTTAGTTATTAATGCTGTTAGCATGGTGGCTAACACTATGTTACTCCGTTTATGATATATCGTTTCGGCTGTGCTTTCTAACATGCTGTCTTTAGCCTTTACAACAGAGCCGCTTCACTACACTTGTTAGATGTTTCATTACAGGGTTCTCTGTTGATTTGTATTAGTCGCTGTGTGAAAATGTGTGTAAACAAAGCGGCACGCCAAAAATACAATGCGCCATGATGTTGGTTTCCACTGAGGCTAATGTTTGAAGTGCCTCTAGTGGACAGAACGTATAACAACAACTACATGCTGATAGTGGCATTTGCAATGCATAAGCTTGAGTAGTGTAGTAAATATAAAATAGGCTGAATTTGAGCATTACATATTTGAATATTGTTAGAATATTTAAAAAAAATAATGAATGAAATTTGAATGGTATTACTGTATAGATGAAGTGACAGCTGTAGTAACTAAGTAGCAATCAAACACTTTCACCCAGGAGAGCTTTGGGTCCCGTTTGAAAATTCAAACGGAACTACGTCCGTGTGTGTAACCAGAAGTTATATGAGGACGGAAAACGTTCCAGTGGGTCATATTTCCTGCTACCACTAGGGGCGCTAATTAAGGAAATGCTCCTATAGGTCGTATTAGAGGGTATAAATAAACAACCTTGTCGTATTGTTTGAAGGACTTGTTAAAACTAGGGCTGTCAATCGATTAAAAAAATTAATCTAATTAATTACATACTCTGTAATTAATTAATCGAAATTAAGCGCATACATAATTAACGGTGCCTGAACCGATACTTTTTAAGAAAGTAAAAAAAGAAAAGAAAAAAAAAAAAAGGGTACTAAACAACAGTTGGTGACATTAAAGAACGGCTTGTTTATTGCTAAGGCCATATGGTCAAAATTAAATGATTTAATAATAATGTATAACAATAACAATAACTTATTTCACTAGTAAATTGCTGTTGAACGACAAAAACAACCACCAGGTGGGAAAAGGACATTTACAATAACTTCAAATGCACCACGAGGCTGTAGTTTACTAGTTTCATTGAACGCACCGTCTGTGTTGTTTTTCCGATGGCTAAAACAGAGTCAAACTTTACACCGTTTAGCGTTAGCTGTCAGCATTTTAACCGTGTTTAATCCAGCTACTAGCTAGCGGTAGGCTAACATTAGCTGCTGTCGAGTATAGTGTTAACTAGCGTCACATGCAGCGGTGTTTGTGTTGCCGTCTGTTTCAGAGCATCAGAGAGAAGAGCGCAGACATATTAGTGGCACCAGATTTTGGTAGCCAGGGTTCGCAAATCTATGGTTAGGAGTATTAAAGCTGTTTTGGCACCTTGGGTGGCCCTTACTAAGGTAATTTGTGATGGGTTTTCCTTTGATGTGTCACCAATCTGCAGTAAACTTTATATATACTCAGACTCGTTTCTTGTGTAACCTCACATTTCAGCTCCAACAGAAAGAATGAAGCTGTGAGCCCTAGGCTTCAAACAGCAGCATAAATACAATAACACAGTGTTTCACTGATCAAAGCAGAATTATTTTAGTGGACTGCATGAAAAGGGAATAAGTAATATTGATGATGTGTGCCTTTCAAAGGAGCTGAGCTGGCGAACAGTAATATTGAATAGTATGGGTTTATGAGCAAGTAGCAGGGGTCTGCACTCAAGTGAGGGAGACAAAGAGATAGACAGCCTGATAACAATGCTGGGAATGCTGTTAAAGTTCTGAATGTTATATGTTGTATAATGTTGTATTTAATGCAGTGCTGCTGAGTGTGATGTACACTAGCTATGATAGCTAGAATATAGTCTAGTCAACTGCAAGTGGATCATCCCATGATATGGATTATGGAGTATTGTATGGAACTGTCTAACCATAGGTCAACAATGGGTTTTTTTCATGACCATGAACGTTCCTTAGCCTTAACCACAAAGCTCCCCTAATCTTAACAAAGTACTAACTTTAACCCAAACTGTTTTCCCTGAACATAACCAAGTCATTTTTGAGCCAGGCATCAGATCAGAAAACTTATTTTTTGGAGGGCTTGTTGCTCTTTCTGTAGTCTATATCCACGACGTTCCAATTCCGGGATTGTTCAGGTGCCGCTAGAAAGTTTTTCATTTCAGCCAGATGTCTGTCTGTTGTCTGATGTCTGCATTATAAACTCCGGTCAATTTATGAGGACTATGGTTAACTGCTCCTCAGATCTCTGCAGCCAGGGCTGGACTGGGACAAAAAAATCGGCCCTGGCATTTTTGGCCCAGGCGGCCCACAACCACCGTGATTGGTCAGACACATTCCCTGCAGACAGTCCTCTTAAAATATGCGTGCATTCTATATGAGTTGCCTAGTGTTCTGCGTTCATGTGATAGTTCTGGATCCTTCAAGAGGAGTCTCAAGACTTATCTGTTGATCTTACACTTAAATAATTAATTCTTAGAGTTATGATTTGTATATTTATGGTTTATATTAAAATATATATGGTATATTTGTTAACATTTTTTATTATTATTGATATTTGATATTGTATTGCCATTATTGTTATTATTACTATTTTGCTTAATATTGGCTTAGCAACTTTTAAAAACAGTTTACTGTTAATTTATTGTAAGATTCATATTTTGTCGCTTTGGACAAAAGTGTCTGCTAAATACAATAACCATAACCATAACCCTTCCCAAAAGCTACAATAAAGCTGAGAGTAGTATATGCCCTGGAAAAGAGCACCAATACAAGAGAAGCTAATTAAGCAATTCAAGGAACACTGATGCTTGTATCAACACTGATTTTATAGATCACACAGACTTTTCAGCTACCCAACAGGGCAACCGCTAGCATTTTCAATGTAGCTTAAACAGTTAGGTTACCTGACAGCCACTAACTTTAATGTTACAGCCAAACTGCTTGTTGTCGTTATGACGTGAGGCGCACATAACGCGCGCGCGCGCACACACACACACACACACACACACACACACACACGCACACACACACACACACACTTGTGGGGTCCAGCATTTTGGCCCCACAAAGCTGTCAGGACCCCACATGTATACTGGACTCCCGGTTTTTGGACCCCACAAATATAGTTAAACAACACACACACACACAGCCTCCCTTCCTTCCTGAGAGTCCCTGTTAATGTGCCTACTCCTTACCACGTCGTCAACTACTCTCTCTTCCATCTTTTCCTCACTCGCTCCCATGGCCCTGTCATGATCACTCTCTTCCTCCTCGGCTTCTTCCCTGTCATGATGTTGTTTCTGCTTCTCTGTATAGCCAGCCACCTCTCCTCCTTCCTCTACTTCAGGTTAATGCCGATGTTGAAGCAGCTACTACAGCCCCAAAACATGTCAGAAATGTTGGCACATTTTGAGGCATCTGCCTGTAGATTCTTAATCTTTTTCTCCCGTAATTTCTCTGTACCTCCGTTGCGCTTTGGTGGTCGTTTGTCCATTTTAACGTGGATGCTAAACTTCCAGCATAAGCATAACTATTACAGCTCGTGTCTCAGGGCCGGGAGTGGGGAATCCAATCCTGGATTTGATTGGGTCAAGCCAGTGCCAATAAAGACAATTAACCAATGGGCCGCTGTCAGTTCTTTATGGGCCGGCACGGACAAAAAAATAAAAAATAAAACAAAAAGGCCTATAAATTATATCGGTGATTCGGCCCAAAAGTGCGTCGGTCAGCTTTGTCTGTGTTGGTCTTATTATTGTTGTATTACATCTTTCTCCAATAGATAGATAGTAGAAAAGCAGGGATTGGATTAAAAATAGGTCCCACATACAAATTAATCACATGTGATAAATCAAAGGAAGTAGTAAGCTAGGCACACACACACACACACACACACACACACACACACACACACGTGTCAAACAGGGAAAACTACACATACACAAACACCTTTATTTCCTTAAGGTTCCTTGGAGTGTCATCAGCAGAGTTACATGGAATATAATATCCAGACATTATTGAGTATAATTGAATAAATATTCGAAGAAACAATTAAGGCTGTGGGATTATTTAAATCAAAGTGGGACCAGAGCACTCTCTGGACAGCATCAGTCGTACTAAGGGAATCCGGTGACTAATTATTCCATCCCTTTTGGAATAAACAAATATATGATTCTTTCCCCAGCTAGCCAAAGTAAAAAAAAACTCAGACGGGAATTTATTTTACATTAAAATGAGTTAACACTGCACAGACCGACATCTGGTGTTTACACAATAAGCCTGTCACCCTGCATCTGTATTAGGTCCACACATCCAGCGGAGATGAACATCACTGTTTAGATTTGATTAAATGATTGATAATCCCTGTAGGTAAATTAGATATTTGCTGTTGTCAAATTTAAATGTTTCAGCAGGGGGAAACAGTAATATTAAACACATAAACCCAAACAGAAAATAAATGGATCAAAAAAAGTAAATGCTCATTTAAGCACAACATTGGGATAAGAAAAAAAGATAAAGTGGTGAGCAGGGGATGTCTACATTTTAAATATACAGATAAAGAGCCATCAGGAGGGGAACTAGGTATTGCTTGCCTAACCATTTTTAAAGTGTATATTTTGTGAGAGGTGGGTCTTCTGTCTGGGGGTATTTGGATGAGGTCCAATTTACCTCTGCTCAAACTTCATCAATGCTGCCTGCACTGATGTGGCATGTCACTCTCTACACTTCCTCCAAGCTCCTTCTTAATCTTCACTAATAAATAAATATAATAATAATAATAAATAACTAATCTTCCCTCCTTTTCTATACCTATACAGTACCTGACATCCCAGAATTGGAACAATGTAAAGAACTGTTCCATATTATCATGTTATTATATTCGACTTGAGGTCGTGCCTACAGACACATCACAGCAGTGCCAGTGCTGTATGTCAAGTACACTGTAGAGCTCCTTCACAGACATTGCGGCTTTAGTATGGATCTCATTCAGGTCGACATTACAAAAAGTGAAATCATTCTCTCTTTTTTTTCGTATTTCTTTTCACCTGTGGCTGTCCTAAATATTTTTTTCCAGTGAGGGGTCATGAAAAAGTGATTTGATAATGTTGTCTCTGACCATTATAAAGTTTACATTTGACTGTTGGAGTGATCCAAGAAAGGACACTTATTTAGCTTTTGCAATCACTTTTAGTCTGAAAAAGAGCATTAATACCTATTCAAAACAATTAGGTGTGTAAATACCATAATAAAATGTAAATTCTTCCCAAACATCAAATGCCAGATGATTTCAAGCTTTCCCCATGAAGAGCTAACCTGCCTCTTGAGAGAGGGGGTTTTGTCAGTAAGGCTGAACACGTACTGACCTGACTCCTTCATGTGAGCTGTTTGACATTGTCAGCTGCCATCGTTTCCCGTGGGCCTCAGTAAATATTCTGAAGCATTTCATGTCACCTGGTGAGAAAGAAGCCTTTCCTCCCGCTGACTCTGGGCTTTGTAGTTAACCCTAACAGCCTACAGAGGTACCAGCCAATGTGACTCATACATTATTTTATGGGTTTATCATGGCACCTGCACCTGTCTGTACTGACTGTGGACCGGCATTCAGCACCCTTTGGTTTTTCATTGAGTATGAAGTAAGTGTGGTCTGCTTGTGGAGAACAGCAGGCAGCATGTAACCCTGCCAACACTTTCTAAAAATGAATCAGTACCAAATTGTGTTTGGATACCAAAGTGGCAGGCTTCTATTATACCAAAGCAAAATGGAGCAAAATATAATCAAAACTGGCAACTGCAGGGCATGAGCAATTGGAAAACACATCTCAAAGGGATATCTTGACATTTTGATAGTTGATTCAGTTTTCTTCTGAGCAAGAACACAATCTTCAAATGCATTATGCTATTAATCACTACATCTTTGAACTGATTGTTGACTTATCAGTTATATCAATCATTTGAGGGTGTAGGTGTACGTTGGACAATCACATTCTGTAAATTTAATACAAAATTTTATCCCAGACTGCGACTTCCTGTTGAACTATTTCAAACTTTTAACCTAAACCCAGTTGGTTTGTATTACACATTATTTTCTCAACTCTCTTGTTTACATGACATAATTCTTTGACAGAATTCTTTAGGTGAAACTAATCCACAATAATCTACAATAAGTCATGAGGGCAGGAGGTTTCAGTGTCTTGCTGTCAAATGCACAGCTCTTACATGCACTGACTTGTGGGATTAGAGAGGAGAACCCCAGTAACAGGCAGGGATTTAGTGTCCTGCTCAAGGGCACTCTGACAGAATGCATAGATATTAATGCTGTATTCGGTCATAGAGATGCCTACACCATCTTTCGTCACCCTCTTCATATTTTACAGATCCAGTTGTATCACACCTGTTGACTACAGCTTCAACACGTTTTCCTGCACTTCTGTGGATCTGACTCTGTCTTTTTGATTAGCACATAGGCGTAAATCCCAGGGGGTCGGGGGGGTCGGAACACCCCCCCACCCCCCTCCATCCAAGGGTTGTCTCCCCCTAGAAATATCATTAAAAACCATGATGTGTATTGTAAATAACATGATGTATACTTAAAATATCTGTGTAAGTAGTAAAACATTACAAACCCCAAAACATGCTTTTTAAGTTTAGAAACATTTTGAGTCCCCCCTCCCTTGCCTCACAGTGGTTTGGTCCACTGCCTGCTTTACCCACACACAACAAGTCCGGCGGACCGTGACGGGAGAGAATGAGAGAACATACTGGTAGTTTGATAAGTTTGATTCGCTACAGTAACGTTAGTTGTGGAATGTAGTAAGTAGGCTGTTCAAGGCTGTTTTATTCACATTAAACATCGGATGAAGTTTTTCTTTTCTCATTTAGAAATGATGCTGAGTAATTAATAAATTAGTCATGACAAAAAAGTTCGCTATTTTAGTGTAATACAGTATAATGTAACGTTATCTAGCTTGTTTTAATAGCTTGTTGGATAGAAATGTACCCACTACAACTAACGTTAACACGGCGATAAGCCCAACGTTATGTGTGTGAACTGATTAGGGTTAATATTGAAGATCTACAGTTGTGTTTTGCTCAATATGATGTTAAGTGGCTGATCAGTGGGTTTGTTGCCGTTAAATATAAATCCTCTGTCCCAGACGAAACCTAATATTTATGTGGAGGACGCAAGATAATTTTATAATTATAATATGACCGCGTGGTGAACCTATGAATCTAATTCATATTTAGACATCTGACGTTAAAGATTTGTGTTGTTGTTGCCCAGATAAAATGACAGAGAAAAGAAAAACAGATAAGATCCTTTTTCGGTGCACCAAAATGCCAAGTAAGTACATTAAGTCCTCATATCAAGACAATTTGGTAACATCTTTTTAAGAATGGGTGCTTATGGAAATACTAACTATGTCACAGGCAAAGGAGACAGAAAGAACTGAGGAACAGGGAGACCAGGGACAGTCAGGTGTAGAGTCTCAGGTAAGTGTGTTGAGCTTAGTTAATATTTTTATTAGGGTTAGCAGATGAGCTTTAGCAGTGGCTCACTAATTTACATTATGATCAGCTAATTTAACAAGAGTCTTTATAGAAGTCTTACTATTTGTTTGGATGAGGTAGTTACTACAAGTATGGAAAAAAATTTTTTTCATTGAATCAAGAGAACCACTGAAAAGAAGGATAATGGTAAAGTCTCCATGCTACACTAATGATAGTATTAAGGCTTTCCTCTGTGTACACATATCCTCTACAAGTATAATTGTGGCTGTATTATTTGTGTCCCCTTCAAAAATTGCTATTCAGAAATTGTATGTTTATTGTCCCCCCCAACTGTTAGATGAGATTTACGCCCATGATTAGCCATATGCTTCTACAGCACAACCTCATTTGTTTATGAGTTCCTCAGTATGCGTGGAGGATTAGGATTATTTTGCCACACTGGTTATGTTTCTGTAGCTTTAAAAGTCATACATTTTGCCTTATAGTTGATTTCCTGCCTGTCCACCATTTCTTCTGCACGTGTTGCCTGATTCTATGTGACTGCCTGCTATTACTGAATGTAAGGCTGACCACTGATAAAAGAAAACTGCTCTTTAATCCTCTCTGCCATGTGCAGGGTCTAGTTTTGGTTTCAAGCTCTGTCATTTACCAGTATGCTGATGGCAGCATGGATCAACCTTGTGCTAACATGATACTAAACCTAAAACACTCTCCCAGGCCAGAATAGCTTGCCTAAGCAGTATGTATTTGGCATTGAGTGGCCAGGTGTAGTATAGTCAGCTGTAGTAGAGGACACTTTTAATGTCATATTTGGGGTAAACGCTTCACACAATGTGATATTTCAGGGCCAGTTCCAACCCAGTCCAAACATGAGGTAAACAGGCAAACTGATTGATTCTTGGGGAAAAAAAACCTTTAGAAGGCTGGCTTCTCCCTCAAAAACATAACAAGTAATTTGGAGATTAGCCTGCTCGTGAGTCCAACTAAAGATTCACTCACTTATGCCTCAGGTAGGCTAGTTGATTTTTTCCATGTTCCGTGCCAACTCTAATATTGAAAGATTGTCAGCTACTTGTGATACCCCCTGCTAGTTAGTTAGTGTTTTAGTAGAACTGTTGTTTTTAAGGTTTAAGTACTCTGTGTTTGTTGATGCTAAATATTATTTGTAATGCTTCCTGATTAATAGTCAGTATTGTATCCATTGTGTGGGCTGCAGAGAGCCATAAGTGCCCCAGATAAGGGAAAGTACTATTAAAGTCATTCAATCATCAGTATTTTCAGATCTTGTCTGTTGTACATCCATTTAGTTGTTAAGCATCTATCCATATTTGACGATGGTGTGGCTTCCCATTAATCAATATGATTTAATATTTGAATCACTGGCATGTAATATTATCAATAACATCAACTTAGTGATTTTGTATTATTTATTATAAATTGAAGGATGTGTGAGAGCCTAAGTGGCTGAAGATTCTACCTAAAGGAAGCGCTGGCTGGCTATGATGAAGAAAAGAGAATGAGAGCTTATAGCAAAGCTTATTTTCACTGGCTGGTTAAATGGCATGGGTTTTTTGTTTGAATGTGACTGTAAGTACAGGAGTCATTATTGATCAGCTGAGTGAACAAATAATTCTTAATTTCATGCCTGCAGTATTGACCTTGGTCGCTCTTTCTTTGTCCACTCTGCAGCTCTCCTTTACTTTCTTCCCTCATGGGCCTCTTCATTTTTCAATTTACTTAATTTGTGTTACAAATGTCTCAGTCATTTTGTTTGATGTCTTTCAGTTTCTTTTTCAATTTATTTTTCTATCCTCTGGGTTCTACCTTACAATCCTTTTGTTTCTCAGTTTCACTGCTTTCGTTCTGTAAAACCTCTCTCAAATCCACATATTTTCAGTCACTAACATACAGTATTTGTGTCCTTTCCTCGCCAGGATTCCTACTGCTAGTGTGTATGGCATGAGTGTGTGAGTATATGTGAATATACAGAGAGAGAGAGAGAGAGAGAGCGAGAACTGTGGAGAAGATTCTTTCTTCCTATAAGAAAATATTTTTCTTATTTGTCAGAATCTGGTGTTGACCAAGTCAACCTAATGCTCACTAATCCCTGAACCCCTCCTTAATCCCTCTCTTTCTCTCTGGGTTTCCTGTGTGGATCCACACACACACACACACACACACACACACACACAAACTTTTTTCTGAAACCCCACACCCTGCCCCTGCGTCTGACTCGTTACTGCCTCCTCAATAATTCAATGCTCCCAAGACTTTGGAAACATTTTTTATTCATGCACTGGAGGAATGTTCAACCCCTGTTGTCAGTTTTTATTGTTATGCTACAGTTCAGTAATATGATCTTGAAAAATAATACATATTATTTGCAAGGTATTTGAGGTAATTGTCACGCCACCTACAGCATAAATTATGTCAAAACTCCACATAGACTTTCATAGTGATGCAGGTGGGATTTCATTCATTTTACAAAGGTGTCCTGGGATTTCCTTACCGTGCACCGAAGCTAAATTCTCGCGATATCATGAGATCACGCGAGAATCGCAGGATCCCATATCAAACTAAAATCTATCTCGTCAGGCTTCAAGTAATGCGTTTGTGTCTGAACTACCAGCTTACCGAACCACAATGGCAGATGTGATAGATGGTGAAGGCAGGACCTGCCGGCTATTTTTTAAAAGTGCCTGCCCTGTTTCCAATGATGGCTTCTCAGATGGTTCTGTGTAACAAACCATCTGGCGCATCAGGTTAGGGATTCCCTGGATTTCATAACATTCTGATGATAGCTGAAATACGTATGTATGTATATATCAGTTACCTACCTGTTGCAATGCTGTTTTTATTGCAGTAACCCATCCAAAAAACTTTTTTTACTGCTGTAAATTCACATATGCCTAAAACAGTTCTTTTTTATTCTACTTACACAACTCTGGTGGAAGTAATACCTATTTTTGCCTAATTTGAATTCCCCTCCGAGGGAGCTTGTTGATGAAAGGAATAACTAAAGCAGCCCTTGGACAAGCCAAATTAAGTTCAAGTCGAATCAACCCCAGCTTGTGTTCTTGTGGGTTGTGGGAATCAATAAGCAAATACTGATTAGTGTGAGTGAACGAGACACAGTGAGGTTCACACATTTGCACACATGAATGCACACTGATGCTATGTGTGTTGATGTACACATAGAAAGATGGGCACTCCCTTGTGGTCTCATGATCAGGGACAGGTGAAGTTGCACACACACATTCTGGTGGCATTTTTGCAATTAAAGTGGGCCCTGTGGCTATCTTTCCGCTGACTGCACAAGCCAAATATCAGGGCACAGTGCGGTGCTGCTTTGCTCCCCTAGTGGAACTAATTAGATGTTCCCAAAGGACAGTCCTGTCATCACATTGTTCTGCCCACAATACAACCTCAGTGGCCTTGCGAGGGAAGCAGTGGGCCAAAATAACCCAGCGAATAACTTCATTATACTTATTCCAAAACGATCCACTTTCAATGAAGCTGACACTCAACAGTCGATATTTCTAAAACAGACTTTCAGCTAAATTTGACATTTGATTAGAGTTAGAAGAAAGAAAAGAGCGATGAATACAGACGATGCCACTTGACAAAAAAAGTGAAAGTGAGATCCAAAAACACACCTGCGATTACTTTGTTTCGCCATAGTTGCCGCCAAAGAGAAAAAAAGGCAGAATGTTTTTCTTTTCATTTCTCTGCCTAACTGGAACAGCCAACAATAAAAGTTGCTCACAGTATTTTCAGCAGAAAATCTTAGTACGTATTGAAATTACCAACATGGCCACTTGGGTTTTTGAGCAAGCTTCTGCAAAACCTCTTTGTCTTACACCTATTGTCTGAGCACTGTGCCAATGCTGCTGTGGATCAATGAATTCAATCTTATTCTATCCAACATTTTATAGAACGTGCAAGTACTACTTCAAATCTGCGCAGCCCACTCTATACAGTATTTTTTCATTGACAGTTTCTGTCACTGATCTCTCCAAAAAGCTGAAACATGATACAGAGTATTTTGCTCATAATATACTGTGAGCTTAATGGGTTTCTGCTGCTCTACCTGCTAATAAGATTTTGAAACACCACATTGTCATCACCAAATTTATAGCTACCATGATTTTTTGTCAGTATCAAATTTCGTGGAAGCTGTAGTTGTTGAAGGTGAACAAAATAATTGTTATACTTATGTTAAGATGCTGTTTTTTAGCCTATATTTGCATGTATTTTAATTGAATCCACTATTGTGAATTAATGAAACTCATGGATGTTGTCTTGTAAATGTCATGTCACGAGTAGGTAGGATGAAAAACATTGCAGTGAGACCTTTGGGGCAGTTGTTTTAAGAGACAGACTTTGGCTTGCACACTTCCACTCAATTATTTCTAAGGTTGCTAAAAGAGTCCAACACACCTTGAGGAACCAATAAAACACACACTCATAAAGTACACACATTTCAAGACACATACACTGCATGTAGAAGTGGGCTACAAATATAAAACACAAGCTGTTTGGCAACCCACACCCTGCATTTAGAAATACACATGAAATGCAGTAAATGCTGCAATTTACTCTCAATACAACTGATTTGAGCAAACACAAAAGGAAATGTTTCTTGTCCCAGAAATAAATGTTTCCAAATGATGTATTAGCTAAACTATTGTAGCCCACCTATCCCCAGTTTAGTCAGGGGTGGGCCCTGAGTTTGTTACATCAGTTAATGTAAGTTACAGTAAAGAATACTTAAAGTAATGTTGTGCTATTTCTCTTTTACTTATTTACACTTTTAAATGTCTTGAGTTCCTTTAGCCACCTTAAATCAACTGTTTAACACTTATTTAACACATACTGTATACTAACCTTTAGCACCTTAGCTTGAAAACCTCCAATATCCATTGTTTACTTTTGAAAATGAAAAATAAATCAAATTACTTATTTTTTCTTTCCCTTTGTGACGAGGCGCATGGCTGCCATCACGGTAGCGATGCGCTACCTATTTTCTCTCAAAGACTGAATGTAAATGTTGCCGGTATAGGTTTTGTTAGCGTGTCAATATGCTTATGTTATATGTTATATGCTCAGTATGTTACTTATCATACTGAGTTTATATGTTCTGTTAATCATAGCCATTCATTCATCAAATTCCCCACAGTAATCCCGTAGCTTTCTTGCGCACATATTTAACATCTAATACTGCGGTGATTTAAAATGCTATAGCTACATCCATCAATACATCATTCTCTATTGTTTAAAACCATACCATTTATTTTACAAACATCACCAGTTATAATAATCACGCAACACTCATATCTTTGTTAACTACATGGCTGTTTATTGAGTTTAAAAGGTAACAGAGGTTAACATGTAGTCTTTGTGGCTTACCGGCGTCTGCTCTCTTTTGTTTATAAAGGAAAGTTTGCCGCGATCGGAGAGTTTAAATGACGCTAGGACTTCCGGGGTAACAGGAAGTTACCGGAATCATGAGTAATTATTTTATTGGCCGTCAAGGTATGTTGTGGCTTTGTGAAATGTTTTGTGAATCATGTAAATAATCTTCGGTAAATTTCTAGCCTAATAGATCTATTAATTTTGGCTGTTTTTAGCTTTTATTGTCTACTTGCCTGAGCCACCCCTGTATGGTATTTTGTGTTGGTATGTTCCACTCTCAGGGGCACGCTTTAGGTCTATATGGAGTGGGAGTTCTAGTTGTTCATGGAGCTAGAAGAGTGAGGACGTAAGTCTGTGGAAGGCTCTGGTGTCTTGTTAAAAAAAAGTAAACTTGTATACAGCTGTATCTTTGTATCATTTAACATTTTTTGACTCTCACATCAATTTATTTTTTGTGAAAGTATTTATTTTTTTTTCCTTTTTTTTCTCTCATTTTGGTTTTGTTAATTGTTTGTTTTGCCTACGAGCCTTAATTGGGAAAGTATTAATAAAATCCCATCTTTTCATCATCATCTTTGACTCATTCTGAGTGTCAACACCTGCTCACGACTACTTCTCTACATCTACCCTCAACACCCTTCAATAAATTGAGTTACAGCAAAACAATTATAATTCCCTTCATTTGGAAACACAATTACTGTATAACCATAATTATTCCCTTTTACTGTAAACACACACCTTTAATCAGGTTACCTTAACTTCAAGTTCACACTAAACTCAGCTGGCCCGCTCTCCAAGCACACAGACACACACACAGAGACACACACACAAGCCTGCATATATTAAAATAACAAACCCTGTTGCAGTTCAGTTAAGTCACTGTCTTTAGAGCGTTGAGCTCTAGGTTGACCTGGTGCAAGCAAAACAACCTAGAGCTCAACGCTCTAAAGACAGTGGAGATGGTTGTGGACTTCAGAAAGAACCCAGCCCCACCTGCCCCCATCACCCTCTGTGGCTCCACAATTGACACTGTGGAGTCTTTCCGCTTCCTGGGAACTACCATCTCCCAGGACCTCAAGTGGGAGCTGAACATCAGCTCCCTCGTCAAGAAAGCACAACAGAGGATGTACTTCCTGCGGCAGCTGAAGAAATTCAACCTGCCAAAGACAATGATGGTGGACTTCTACACAGCCATCATTGAGTCCATCCTCACATCCTCCATCACCATCTGGTACGCTGCTGCCACTGCCAAGGACAAGGGCAGGCTGCAGCGTGTCATTCGGTCAGCTGAGAAGGTGATTGGCTGCAATCTGCCACCGCTCCAGGACCTATACGCCACCAGGACTCTGAAGCGTGCTGGAAAGATTGTGGCTGACCCCTCCCACCCCGGACACAAGCTCTTTGAGACACTCCCCTCTGGCAGGAGGATGAGGTCCATCAGGACCAAAACCTCACGCCACATAAACATTTTTCCCCTCCGCCACTAGCCTTATTAACAAGGCCCGGAATCCATCCTGACTCTCTCCACACCCCACTGTAAATACTCTGTACCTACTGTACCTACTCTGTACCTACTCTGCTGTAGCGTTCCTTTTTACTACTGTTTAACTTATTTTACTATTTAATCTTATTTTATCGTTATTAATACATACTGTGTGTATATGTTTATACTTATATTGTTTATATTCTTTTTATCCTTCTTATATTTGTTTGTGTGACATGCTCCAACAACACCATGACAAATTCCTCGTATGTGCAACGTACTTGGCAATAAAGCCCTTTCTGATTCTGATTCTGATTTATTATCCCAAATGGAAAACTTGATCTGCAGTCAGGAGTGCAAGATAAAAAAACACATACAAACAACATATAAATGAACAAGACAACAATACAAAGACGTGAAGTACAAAAATGTTTCCTGTATGTAATATAAAATACAACACAATTGTACACCACAGGAACAATCTCTAAAAAATTCCACATTACATGTGAAAATTAAACCAAGTTATTGCACATGGAACAAAGGAGTTTTTACTCCTATTGCTCTTGAACCGGGGTACTCTAAATCTACGGCCTGAGGGGAGTGTTACGAACTCAGAGTGAAGGAGGTGGTTTGTGCAGTCTAATATAGACCGGGCCATGTGGAGTACTTGCTAGTCAAAGATAGCCATCAAGGGGGACTGTGGGAAACCTATCACCTTGCCAGCCACCTTTACAATATGGCTTAGGTGGTTTTTGTCCCTGATGTTCAGGTTACCATACCAAGCAATCATGGCAAAAGTAAGAACAGATTCATTGAAGGACTTATAAAATAAAAACATAATTTTCCTATCTACATTAAAAGTGTTTAACTTCCTGAGGAAGTACAAACGTTGCTGTCCCCTCTTACAGACTGCATCACAATTTATCAATGACGGTTCCCAGATACTTGTACTGTTCAACAAACTCAATGTCAGTTCTTTTAATGAAGGTCTGAAATGGCAGGAGGAATGATTTCCTTCTCATCTATCACTGGCCCATGCTTAGATTCATCTTTACGGAGCAGGCTGATGATGACCGTATCATCAGCGAACTTCAGGATGTGCCTGTCCCCATGCTGGTTTCTACAGTCATTGGTGTACAGCAATGGAGAATGGACACAGTCCTGAGGAGAGCCAGTGGAAGAGGAGCGCTGTTCTGACAAAGAGCCATTTATCCTAAAAAAAAAATCTACAATCCAGCCAAGACAATTGCAGGCCTAATGCGATGCTTGAGAGTAGATAAGTCCACGGTCTTTTCTTCCACTTCACTTAAAAAAAGAAGCAATAAAATAAAGCGTGGTACCTTGGTTAAAAGTTCAGAGTCCAGTCTGCACGTGTACCAGTCTCCCGGTCTCTGGTGAAGAACGTGATGGCAAGCAGGCGTCCGCAGTTTTTTACCCATCTCTCAGTCTTCGGGGGAGAATGGGATAAAGCAGGTGTCCGAAGCCGGTGTGGTCTCTCACATATTCCAATGATCAGATATTCAGTCTATGTAGACTGAATATCTGGGTGAAGACTGTCGAGTAGTCTAAGACAACAACTACATACCTTTTGTACAAACGTTTACACTCCTCGTGTTTCCCGACTTTGTCAGTAAAGTCATCACTCTTAACCATGGATGTATTAAGATAACCTCATAACACTAAACCTGTTTGAGTCGTGACTCACTCGGATCTTTCACCCGTGTCTTTAAATTAACTCAAGTCGCGACTCTCTAGTATCATTAACTCGGCTCAGTTGAGTCCTACTACAATTCAATCTAAAATGATAACAGCGCCACATACAAACCTCTTGCAACATTAGCTACTACTTGAATCAGCCGGCTACGTTGTCATGAGTGGATCTGTACCAGACGAGCGAGTGAAGTCTCTCCTCGAGTCAGGCTGAAAAGCAAATCCACAACAAAAGCCATTCTTTCACTTCTGAAATAACATACAATGTTCTGCACATAGCCTAGGCCTACTGTAGGTTTGGTGTATAAATGTGGTATATTAAAATGCAATTAGGTCGAGCAGACAGTCCGAAACATTGCAAGCTCGCCTCGGCTCGCAGACCATGGGACTCATGAGTCCTCGAGTGAGTCAGTCAGTTGCGCGAATCAGCCGGCTTTGTTGTAATGAGTGGATCTGTAGCAGACGAGTGAGTGAAGTCTCTCCTCGAGTCATGCTTATAGGTTTGGTGTATAAATGTAGCATATCAAAATTACATTCTACATTGCTCTACATTGAAAGCCTATATATCAGATCTGAAATAGTGAGTCTGTACCGAGTGAGTCCACAGAACTTCCTACTATATAAGTGGTTAGAGACAATGGGCTAGGATTGAGTTTTCTTGGCGATTTAGCAATACTGACTCAAGTGACTCAAATGACTTGCACAACCCGGATCAGTTTAGTGAGTGACTCAGGATAACCCGAATCCTTAAAAGGAATTGAGTTTGCCAGGCCTACATAACGATAGTTAGGGCCCGAGCGCCGACAGCGGCGAAGGCCCTATTGAAACCTCTCTTACATCCGCAGATAATGTATATTACAGTGGTGTGACCAGAGATCGGCTCCCAACATCAGCATTTTTCTTCAGCCAATGTTGGTGAAGCAGGTGGCCTGAATCTTAGAGGGCTGTGCCTATACGCATAGAATCTGGAGTTACAATACGTAACTATCGTTCTATTTTGTATAGGCTTTGCCCTCTAAGAGCTGTTGCTATTGGGTTAAGGGCGAAGCTGATGTAGTCAATGCCACCTGCGACACAAGGTCCACAAGTAGAACATAGGCTAATTTGTCTTCCTATTCCCACTGAACGTTTCGAATGAATCAAAACACACATTATTTTGATGAGAAAACCCTGTCGTCATCATCATGAGTAGGCCTACTACTGATCGTGAGGCCCATATCATGTGAATTGTGAAAATGTTTTATAGTTGCAAAAAATTAATATTACAATTAATAAGTGCAAAAACCCTGCACACCTGCAAGGCACACCTCACAGCTTGAGTGAGGGGGCTGGCGGCAGGATATAGCCAGTCGGTGGTCGGTACACGGCGGACACCGCTGTTCTTCGAAGTCTTCAAACTGCTTGTCGCTGAAAAAAAAATGGGAGCAGATCTCTGGTCGCGCCACAGTAATATACAGTATCTGCGGACATAAGGGCGTGAGGGGCACAGGGCGTGAAAGAAATTTTCACGACTGTGCATGCGTGAAGGGATTAACCCAATAGCAATAGCTCTTAGAGGGCGAAGCTTATACAAAATAAAACACATTCTAACACTTCCATTTCCTGTTTACCTGTGATCCCCCCCCCCCACCTTAACCAATGGACAACCAGTATTACTCTCATTCACGAATACCACTTCCTCTTACAACCATGAACTCTTCAAAATAAAACAAAACATTTTTAACTATACATCTGTGTCTTTTAAACTTATTACACTGTACTTTTTAACCCTTTCATGAAATAACTTTTAACCATATTTATAACAATACCTAGTGTTGGTTTTTAACTAAGTCACATATTTTATCAAATACCTTTAGCTAAACATAATTTTTATGACATTGTCTGGTATTTTTAACCTGGTTACACTATGGATGCTAATGAGGTACTAATCTATTATTAAGAAATTACAAACTGATAAACCATAATATGATGAAGGTGATGAACAATTCATTAATTCCACATGAACTCATTATTTCATCACGAACTCTATGTTAAGTGTTTCCCATTATCTTGGTATAATTGGATGCTCCTCAACAACATTTATGCAGTGACTCCTATGTTGGCTAAAACAAAGAAGCATTGTAAAGTGAGAATGCACACAATGGACCTTTTATTCCTAGAGACAATGTTATTTGTAGAGCGAGGAGAGAAATGTGTGGCCCTAAAGCAGGGGTCATCAACTACATTTTTCCAAGGGCCAGAATGTTTCTAAGCAGACACTCCGGGGGCCGGACTTACAAATAAAGAAAATAAAATTAATTTATACCCAATACGCCTATTCTTGTTTGAAATTTTCACTTTCTTACTGAATTAATGCTATATTTAATTTTTTTTACATGTATTAGTGTGAGCAAACTCCTACTAAACATGGAAACTCCATAATGATAACTAGCTCTTTAACTAGAAAAAGATCTCAGACTAGGAGGCAGTTCACTGAGGAGTGATGGTTAAAGTCTGTGATTATGGAAACATGGTTGTAGTATGCAGCGTCCTGATTGGTGGAAAATGCTTGCAGAAAGAAATGGCTTTTGTCAGGTAATGGTGAATGATGAATGGACTGATAAGCAGGCTATGCAGTCGTCATGTATGCCTCATTTGCAATGAAACGATGCTGTTGCAAAATAATACAACCAGCATCATCATCAACAATGAAGAACGCGAACATAACGATCGCGTCATTCACGTGCATATTAAGTAGCCACATGCATCTGTTGTGGTCTTATAATACATCCATAGGTTTACCGCTCCAGCGGAGAGGATGGCTCGTTCAGCCAGCAGTTAAATTTATAAGAATTTGTCCAAAATTCCCAGCAAACTAAGATAAACAGTTAGACTACAAACAGACAGCTTTTGTTTTAGCTTGTTTGTAAAAATTCGCTATTTGCAGAGCAGAGCTGTGTTCGCATAAAACAGCGCGGTGGATATGAGTGGACTGAGCAGATTGAAATATCGCTTTCTACATGTTTATGCCTGTCTGTACAGGTGAGTGCATTGATAAGTATTAACTTTTTACTCACAAAGGTTTTATTGTAGCCTACTTACAGTAACGAGACTAGCGTGAGTTGATCTGCCCCAGCGGCCATTGGTAATCCTCTTTGTATCGTTCCCAGTCAGGTAGCCTACTGCGTGTTTTAACGCACACACATCTCGGCTCAGCTGTGTGTGTGGCATCACTGTACAGAATCCCGGCATGTGAATAGAGATGCAAATACAGGGGCTGGGTTTGTGCTCTACCTGTGTAATGTTACCTGCTGTAAATGCTTGAAATGCTAAATAACAGAACGCATTTTTTCCTCTTCACATTTTCTGAATTCATGATTATTCTGCAGGCCAGACTAAAAGCTTTGGCAGGCCGGATGTGGCTCGAGGGCCGCCAGTTGACGTTGGCTGCCCTAAAGTAATGTATAGGCTCCAACCTATTGTTAGAGTCATTTCCTCATTGTATTTCCACAAAACAACCTTGTGCTTGATCACCTCATTAACAATAGCATGCAATTTTGATGCTTTGGCTTGAAACAACAAAGAGCCAGTGAGATAAATGGAATGCTCAGAGACATCGGCCGCATGTTCCAGCTGTGAGTGCAGCTGATCTTTTAATAAAAGTGAATGGTCCAGGCCGACACAAACATTGGCCAGAATAGCCAGCAACCACAGGGGATCTGAGCATTCACAAATGAATCAGCAGGCTGAAAGGAGAGGACATGCGGGTGATCACCTCAGCAGGCCTGTCATTCTGATCGCATATACTTCAACAGGGGACCAGCTGGGATCAAACCGGCTTAGTAAGGGTCATTGTAGTGACAAACAGAAACATAAAAGGGCAAATAATACAACCAAATGGCATAGTAAGCACTGTAGCAGGGTAATAAATTCAAATACCCATGTTGTGCAAATGGTAGAGCCTTAAACAATTGAAGAGTTGAGAGTTTAATTTCAATCTACTGCTGGAAAGACATACCCAGTGCTGTAAAGCTATTTTTCCGTGGCATTGAGATAAAAACAAACTGAAATTCATTAAACAGTGTGTGTGTGTGTGTGTGTGTGTGTGTGTGTGTGTGTGTGTGTGTGTGTGTGTGTGTGTGTCAACAAAAGGAATAGCCGAAATTGCTTGGTATACTTTGGAAAGTCTGTTGTATCAAAGCAGTTTGGATGCAAGTCCATTCAGCATAACTAGGGACCAATCTGACAATGATGAGACAATAGGGAAAAATGTGAGACCAAGTATGAATTATCGCCAATACGGGCTCTAATAGAGAATTGAGTACTAACACTTGCTTGTCTTAAGTAGAATATCCAGAAAGAAAAGGAAGTAAAATGCCTGAGACGCAATAATGATTAAATCGTTTAAAGAATGAGGCCTAAAACCCTTCAAATACACACAACAGTCCTGTGTAACTATGGGGAGGGAGAAAATCAGCAAATAACAATTGTGCTGAAATTACTGTTTGTAAGGAAAAAACAAATTGTTTCAGATGGTTTGGATACTGTTACCAATTTGTTGTCAAGTTTGATACATACCAAGTTGATAATGGTATACAGTGCTTGAATTAAATCAGCCTCCCACTGTTGAGTCCAACAACAGCACACCCCGGCTTGTCGCCTTCATCTGCCCACTCAGGGATTCCATACATTGACAAGCAAATTACACACTGCCACAATCACATGGAAGTAATTACAGCGTAAATCCATTGTAAATCCAAGTTGACGGTGTACAGTGTTTGATTTGCTGTGACACAGTTTAGCTTACATGTAACACTGTGGGTGGTGACTATGGTTTTCCCTTCAGGGCTTTGACTGACTGATGGTGCCCAGTATTAGTGGAACATGACCACTAATATAATGAAAACTCAAATTTGGCATGTGCTACTGTTCAGTGATCCATTCAGATACTGAAAACTAGTATACTCAATGCTCATCTCATTATGGCCAGCAGATTTTTGGCCTGCAGTGGGAACTGGCTGAGTGCATCAGATGTTAATTCTTTTTAGGACTTCTATGACTTGGTCATTTATTAACAGTTTAAAAATCCACTTACTGAACAAAATCATTATCTAAGTGAACAAAGAGTCACAACTACTATTGCACCGCTGCATGTTTATATTAATATGAACACTGTGCTGCTCCGTAAGGACAGTTTAGAGAGTGTGTTGCGGTACAAAATGATTGTTGGTGTCCACTCGGAAGTATACTGTATTGGAACATCTGCCCGGTATGTTTGTTGCTCAATATTATTATTATTATTATTATTATTATTATTCACTTTCGGATAAATTGTACCAGGATTGCTGGGTGGAAAAGCAGCAAACCAGAGGTTTGGTTGATGTTGTGGTGATACTATTGGGGATTGTACCGTACCATGATCACTAGCAGCTTAACTGCTATTGATGTGTGTCCTCCTAAAGGTTCCTGATTTGAAGGGGCTTGCCAGCTAAATTTGTAGCACCTGTGCCCGGTGTCGTTCACTTGCTTGTGGCATGTACACAGTTACATTTTAGTGAACTTTGACACGTAAATTCTCATCATTGAGCAGTTGCAAATTGTCAGGACAGTGATGACCTTTGAGGGAATGAAGATGCCAATTTAGCGTGCCTTCAGATCAATAGCAGCACTGCGTTTATCGCTGGCAGGGGGGAGGGGGACAGGGGGGCGGGTGGCGTGTTGCTTCAGATAGTATTGGTAAGATGATTTAAGGTCACGACGATCGTCAGGTTAACTGTAAAAATACTCCATTCATAAATGAATGAGGGGGCTGCTTTTTTTCATAAAGGGCTAAAGTCGGTCTGTACACCTTAGACTAGCAAATACTTAACAAATTTCCATCACCATCTATTTTAAAAGGACGTGAATTAATTTCATTGTTCCACTTTCTTGTGTAACCCTCCTCCTCAATTCCACTTTTTTTGGGGATTTACCATGTGCATGGGGAATGAATTGGTGAGAGGTTACTAGAATTTAAAGTTAGGATGTATCCACAGCAACTAAATCTTCGGGCATGCGACTCTGCTAAAGTGTAGCAAGGCCTGATTAGCTTAAATATAGCTATACTGTGTTTGTTTGTTTGTTTTCACTGTGAGCATAAAACTCCCATGCACATATACTTAACCACTATAACCCTTATTTGCAAAAATAAAAAAAAATAAAATCACATTTCAATCGCACACACTTAAATATCAGACCACAAAGATTGAATGCTATACTCAAAATGTATTTATATTTATTTCCAGAACCAGGTGAGTTAACCTTTCAAAATGTCCTCATAGTCCAAATGAAATGACTGAACAATACCCCGGGGTTTTTTTTCTACTATGTCTCAGTTTTGTGGTACCACAACGTTGGCGCGCTTGTTGGAGCTCAGTGGAAATCTTTCCAGAGAATATTGTCTGTACTCACGGTTCCTTGGTAACCAAAAGATTATAGTGACCATCTATCCGAACCCTTCTGTCCAGTGGTGAGATACACAATGAGGAAACCCGTCCTGAAACTCCGTCCGTCCCCAAACACAGACACCTCCGACCTGCAGCGCGAATCCTGAGCACATCTATTGCAGCAACATGGGTGGCAGCATTCAGAAACTCGGTGGCAAAGTGGGTTTCTGAATATGTAGTAGCAGTTCGCACATGGCTATGGCGTTAGCTCCACTTCAGTGAAATCTCCGTGGTCGATTTAACCTGCTCCAAGACAAAGCTCACTCTCCCGTTTTAACAGGGTTACACACTAACAAAAAACCAAGAAAAAAAAAATCCCCCCGGCTCTTAACTTTGATGACCAGTAATGTAATCAATCGTACATAACTTACAACTAGCTCGTAGCTATCTCTACGTCTCTTTTCTCGTCACTTTCTTTTTCCGTCTCCCTTTTTTTTAGTCCCGCTCCCTAAAAAAAATCCGGTAGGTTGCCAAACTGCGCTCTGGATGGCACTGATTGGATAATAAACAAAACTGACACCTGGCCACCCAATACAAAATAAAATGACAGAAGGTTCAAAGGTTACTCACAACAGAGGATATTTCAACACCTCACAATTATATAACTCGATAACAAATATGAATTAATATTAAATATTAATAACAAAAAAGGTATTACACAACAGGAACAATTGAACTGGCCCATATTTCAGGATATACTGTATTTCTGGTAACAGGACACAAAATAAACAATATATAAATTTAGCAGGGTGCTACACTTGTGTGACTGGGTACTAAGGCATTTTGCAGCAGTATAAAAATGGCACACCAATTTTTCCTTTGTCTGAAAAAACTACTCCTTGCGGTTGTGTGAATAATACTTGCCTCTTTTATCAGCAAACATAAACACAGGCTTTTTTAATTGTTTGACCTGAATTTAGGGCACTTTCCGAATCAGAAAGACAAGATAATTTGTCGTAGTGATACATTTTATTTATTTATACATGAACTTGTCTTCGAGGACTTGTTAGAGAAACCTAATCCACAGTCAGTCACAAAACTGAATTATGAACACATTATGCAATTACATGAATTCCAGAGAAAAATACATGCTGTACCTTATCTCTTACCTTCTGCTATATGTGAAGGGAAAACATGTATTCCCTGACAACTCTACAGACACAATTACTTGACACTCCAAGTCTAACAAGTACATTGTACACCACACTAAAGTACAACATGGTTAACTTCTCAGTACAGATAAAGCAGATGTAGGAGCTCATCATTCCTGTGTAAACACCTAGGGAGGATGTTAATTTGACACCCCTTAGCCCCTCAAAAGTGGAAATCTACCTAAGCAATAATTCACTTCTGTTGGAGGCATGTGCTTGATATTATAAAAGAGAATGTTTATGGATGGCGCATCAAGGCAGATTACCCAGTGGACCCGTTTCACAGCAGACATTTTTACTTGTCATTGCAGGAAAAGCACAGCGGTAATTAATAGCATTAATGATGACTCCATTCCATTTAAGTGCTTTAAGTTCCCTGATACAGCGATCCAGCACACACAGCAGGGCCTCTGGAACTGGTGAACCTAAATCAAATGCAGCCATTATTAACGTTATTAATTACACTTGTGTTTGCCCTGCTTCCTGTTTAAATGTCTACTGTGTGAAAATGGCCTATAGTGGGAGCAAAGCAATACAAGAGCATTTATGTTGTAAATATCAAAATCCCTAGAACGTGTAAGTGTTCTTGGGGTATCATGGCTGTAATTTATAACTTGTCAACTCTTTTACATAGATGTACATATTGTAAATGTATTGCTTCTTGTTAGAGTGCCACTCAGTGATTGCAATGAAAGGTTTTGCAGATGGACACACTTGTAATGAAAGTTCATGTGCATTTCTGTTTTAAGTCTGAATTGGAACATGTGCATTTCACTTTGACAAATTTAAATAATTATCCTGCAGAATTAAAAAAAAAGAAGTCTGGAAACAGTTTGATTTTATAGCTATTATTTTATTTGTTTACTTATTCTTTTTCCCACAGAGTGACTTAAAATACCTTTTTTGAGATAGAGCTTTACTTGCCTGGGGCAACGAACTTGCCCTCACTTGAAGTGGAAGGGAAAGTAATATCTGAAGAAACAAGTGTGAGATTCACTTTATTTAAGAGGGTACAGAACCACTTAAGTCTGGGTTGTGTTGACCAAAATAGTTTTTTTCCATTCACAAAACAAGCATCACAACAAGTTAACAAGAGAAAGCGTGATAATGGAAGTGGTAAAACGAAGGTCAAGGTAGCTTCATTGAAACCAAGGTATATAGGGGTTGATTGCTGGCCTTCATTGATTGAACTGTTCTGAGACTCACTGTGAAAAACAAGATGTAATATAAGTAGCCACCTTTGCACAGTTCTTTTGTGTCCTGAAAATCTGGATTAGACATTAATAACATGAAAAATAGAGTAATTTGTCCTGAATAGTGTTTCATGTTTTCCTCTGCCGAACAATGACTCTGATATGATGATACACCACTAGACAGGTGTTTGTATCCAACTTGCAATGTTGATGCTCTACCATTCCCTGCCGACATGTGAATGAGTGTGTGTGTGTGTGTGTGTGTGTGTGTGTGTGTGTGTGTGTGTGCAGTTTTATTTTTTTAAAACTATAGTTGATGTACAAACTCATCACTAAAACATATAAGTCAAATAACCATGTTTTGTTTTGTATTGACTCTGCACACTGGTGGCGGCATGTAACCTATGACCGTCAATAATTGCATTGCAAATCTTTGCTGTCCACCATCGTTACTCTTACTTTATCGAAAAAGAGAATCTGAAAGTATGTCGGGGCACATTGCTGGAATAGATCAACCTAAAAGGAAAAATTAAGAACACAGTGGAAGTATGGTTAAAATAAAGAAGTGACGCTTCACAGATATGGGGGTGAGGAGATATTGGCTTTTTCATGACAGCAATGCCAATACCAATGACCTGGTGTCGAACAAATGAGACCTGTTCGTTTGTTTGTGTAATTTTTGATCTGATGCAATTTTATGACTGGTTGAAAAATATATTGACTGCTAGATTGTTTCAGTTTACCAGCCATTGGCAGATAGAATTAGAGATAGATAGGACATTTTGGACCCTGCTTAGTGAGTGAGTGAAGATTGATGTATAAATCATGGTTTGTGAATGTATGTATGTGTTTATGTGTGTAGCTCTCCCCCTCAAGCTGGCTATTGGTAGCACTGCATCTGTAGGACAGCCCAGAAGAGGCTGGGCACTCTTTGCAACAGAAGGTACGTTGGTTGTCTGGGGCTGGACTGTTCATCAGCTGCTTCAAGCTGCTGCCTCCTGTTGAACCAGCGTTAGCTGGACTCTGAACACAGAGCCTGCAGAGCGAGGGAAAAAAGACAGAGATATGTTGATACAGAGAGAGAGAAAAGGACTAATAGTTTTAACAGGGAAGGCGAAAACCCAAGAGGGAGAGATATGGGGGAGTTCAGGGAGTAGAAATAAATTAAAACTTGATCCACCCACCCCCCGCTCCCAAATGCCCAACAAATAAATGTCAAAATAAAATAAAGTACAAAAATAAGAGCAAGAATTAACCAATCATCTAGGTCAGGCTCAGGATATATTTCATGGTTGTTGTAGAGTTAAAACACACACACACACACACACACACACACACACACACACACACACACACACACACACACACACACACACACACACACACACAGACAGCATTACATGACTTTGTCAATGAGCCAACTTATTCAGGAGGGAGAACAGACACACTGTTTAAGTAGGAAATACAAGGCTGGCACTTTTTTAGAAATCCCTCCCTAACCCCTCTGAGGGTGGGGGGAGGGACGAAAATGGCCAAAGTTTTCTCATCTGATTATAACTGAAAATAAAAGTCAATTTGGGAGTGATAGCAGGTGTCAATCCTTCGTTCAGCATGTAGGCCTAACAGCGTCAGTTGCTTTCTAAATATGGTTTACTAAATATGGCCATATGTAGACATGAATATGTATGAGCATGACAAGTATCTCTGTATGTATTGTGAAACAATGTCGAGCAAAAGTATTGGGAAATTACAGACAAGGGAGAGGAAATGTAGACACAGAAGTTAAAAAGATATGAATATTGGAATTTTAAGTTTTTAAATTCAAGTCAGAAATTAACAAGAAATATCCTGCTATTAGTAAATTCTGTACTGATCAATTCATCAAACCAGATTGACATGAACATGACATTTTATTTTATATAATTTACCAAGGCAATGGCAAATAACACAATTTGTATCTGGAGCTTACCCTATATGGATGTAGCTTGCAAAGACAACAAAATATAGTCTTGGTAAAATAGAAGTTAATTAAATTAATGAGGTCAACATGCCAAAGCATTTAATAAGGCTGCAAATAAACAGAGACAACCACATGCGCATTAATAACCAATTCAATGTCATATTGAAGGTTTGCAGGTTTATAACAGCAATGTAATGTCTTTAGTAAACACTTTGAGTCATTTAATGAAATATGAATCTGTTACTTTGCAAAAGTAACACATTTCTGAATGCAGTCTGGCTTGCGAAATGTAACAGGAAAGGTTTCGAGTAGCCCATACGTGACAGGCATTCCTACCCACATTGCACAAGTTAAGATTTTGTTTCCAGATTGAAACCTTGAAAAGAAAGTTATAAAAAAAACATCTAAAAGATCTTTCTCACTTGTTTATGTTCCAGAAAACTGGTATGCTATCACTTGGAATGCACAAGTTGTGCAGGCCTTGAGCTTGCCAAAGTACCAACATGCTTAATGAAAACACGCACCCTTTGAAGAAATCTAAGTGAAATCATTTGAAAATCAAGAGTTCTTATTAGGGCTGTCAAACGATTACATTTTCTTAATCGTGATTAATCGTTTAATTTCTATAGTTAATCGCGATTAATTCTATTATTTTTCATTTCAGAACTGTTTTTAAGTACATATTAACAATGGAAAGCCATTCTTACCAGTGTATCTTGATTGGGAATCAAATTAATGCAAAGAAAGTGACTTTATGAACTTGATTTTAAGATTTGTATTTGTTTATTATATATTTAATCTAGTCACACATTTGAATTTAACAACAACTTTGAATGCACCACGAGGCTGTAAATTACCAGTTTTCATTCATTGTCTGTGTTTTTCCGACAACAGCAGCTGCAGATTGTTACATCCCGGTGTTGAATCCTCTACAGTGAAATACAGACAAACTTTACACCGTTTAGCGTTAGCTGTCAGCATTGTAACCAGATTGTAACCGTGTTTAATCCAGCTACTAGCTAGCGGTAGGCTAACATTAGCTGCTGTCGAGTGTAGTGTTAACTAGCGTCACGTGCAGCGATGCCTGTAACGTCTGTTTCAGAGCATCAGAGAGAAGTGCAGGCATATCAGTGGCACCGGAATGAGGCACCGAAATCAGCGTTGCTATTCCTGCAGCAGCAGGATGTGTCACGAGGAAGTACAACAAAATAGTAGTCTGTTAGGCACGACGCAAAGCCGAGTGAAGTGAAAATAAATTAATAAATGGCGGCATGCGATTAATGCGATTAAAAAAAATTAACGCATTATGCTCGACCCTAAATCGCATCGCAATTAACGCGTTAATGCTGACAGCCATAGTACTTATGCTACATATTGAGTTCTTCTGCTTGAAAGAAACCATGGTTTATTTAGCTAGAAGCATAAAACAAAACATTGTGTGCAGGAGAGGATTTCCCCCCCCCCAGGAAAAACCTCCTAACACCTGGTTTTAAGCTTCTGAGAAATTTCAAATTCAAATCATTGTGGTATATCAGCTGGAGCTGCAAGATAGACATCTATTTATATGGAAATTGTGATTGTCATTTTTTTTCGTAATGCAAATCAAGTGAAAGTTACAGCAGCTTTGAAATGATAGACGAAGAACATTTATAGTTAGCGGTTCACTGCAGAGAGAGAGAGAAAGAGAGAGAGAGAGAGAATCATGCATGCATGTATGTTGACAGATCTAATTCAATTAAGCAGCAGGAGTTCTGACCAAGAGGCAAGCATCGTCACCCTACGTGTCATGTTTTGATGTGCAGTTATGTAATACTCAGTCTGTAACAGCCTAGTAGATTGTGGAGGGCAGGAATCTGGAGCTCAGTCTTAATGAGTTGAAAATATAATTGGAAAATGATGATTAGTGATTACTAACCTGATGATATTGGTTACATTTTTATAAAGAGAAACCTTACATTTTAGAAAAACTCATGTTTGCTTAATATGACATTTAATTAAAAGATTACATTTTCATTCACTGTCATATGCCCTGGTGGCCTGTTGAAATCCCACTGTGTACTACAGATATGAGAAAATTAAATGAAAACCAGCTTTTTGCAGATACTGACCACATTATGAGTCTGGATTGTTGTCCCTAAAGTATTGCATGGACCGGAAATTTCAGCCCAACTTAGCCTGATTTGTTTTACTCTCCTGCTGACATTTTTCAGCCCAAACATGCTGCCCCGTTCACAGTCCAACCCCACAGTCACAGTCAAGTTTTTCCTTTATTTACAGCAGAAAAGACCTGTTGTCTTCCTTTAAAGTGAAACAAAAGATTTGTGCTGGATACCTCGGGTGCCTCCCAAAATGAACTCTCGGTCCAATTGTCCTTTATTCTCCTTTATGAGGAGATCAGCTCCAGGTGTGTGGCTTCCCACACCTGCTCCCAATAGGAATGGGTAGAGCCACCTGGTGGGAACATAGATACCACCAATCACCCTGGCCCTTTTGTTTGTTCCATGGTGCCATGGAAAAAGTGTAGTATATACACTGTATATATTTGAATTGGGCGCATATACAAATGACTAGGGATGTCATTTTGGTTGGCATCATACTCCCTGCCTCTGGGCGTGCTACTCAGAAAACAAAAAGCAGCATTTCTGTGCTAGGCTTTCCAAAAATTATAAAGTGTCTTTTTTTCTTACACACACCCAACTTGCATTTACATCAGCTCTCCTGTTGAATTACACAGCATTTTTGGAAGTACAAAGTCTCATTCTCAGGCATCTTTATAAAGTTAAATGGTGCCACCTGAGATCAAATTCCAAAGTGATATAAAGAGTAAAGATGCTTCATGTGGGTGTATGTCTACTCATCCTTTAGTGAGAACTGAGTCTTTTCAGCATTATTTTAAAGGACAGCACAGTCGAGATGAAAGATAATGCAAATATGGTGAAAGAATAAAAAAGGCTTTGTGAATCTGCTCTGGTGGCAGAGAGAATCATTTGTAGTTATGACATATTCTCTCCCATCAGCGCCGTTGAAGTTTGGCTTGAAAATGTCAAGAGTGGCCTTGTCCAATTAAAGAGCAGTCTTCTAGGTTCTCTGTTAATTCTCATTTCAGGCATTCGCTGGCTGAATAGGCTTACAAATTACATTTTGTCCTCTCTGATTCATTCTCTTCCTCTTTTCTTTAGCTGCTCTCTCTCACTCTCCCTCTGTCTCCAACCCTCCCTTACCGTGTCTGTGCTTCTCTCCTTGTCTCTCATTATTTTAAATGAAATGAGGAATGTGCATTGAATATTTGAATAAATCAAGGGGCTTATTATAAAAAACATTTCTTAACCTGATTAGCTAGATCATTAGGGAATCCAGAGGGGTTTTGCGTAGCGTGGCCTGATCCGAGCAAATTTGCGACCACTCTTTGAAGGTCAGTATGCAGAAAAGGAAACACTGTGTCATCAGTTGTGTGTTCAATAATTCACTCTTTTTTATGTCCAATTTCCTTTCTGGCTTACTTCCTTCATATCCATCTATCTCTCTATCTACTGTATCTCTTTTTGTACAATTAGCTGCCTTACTGTGTTAGCATGCATGTATGGATGTTTCACCCACAGTCCCTCACTGGTTGTTTCAGTCTTTTTTAGTTGGCTATTTTTAGGTAATTACTATTCAACAGGTTAATTTAGATGTCTGGTGCAAGTTTGACTAAAGGTAAGCTTTAACACCTTGTAGACACTTTGCCATGAATATTTATGCTTTGTAGCTTGCCTGCACATGTACTGTGCAACACAGAAGGTTGTTTTGCATCTGAGAATATGCATAATGCCAGAAGTGAAAGCTGACCTCTTGTACAAAGATCATATATCAAGTTCACCTGCTACCAGTCACGGTGACATAACATATGCTTTGTTATGAATGTTTTGTTTTTCATACAGGGCTTTACAGCACTGTAGAGAGTGCAGACATGTTTGTCTCACATGGTTATAAGAGGAAACAAATTTTCTTTCAATGTGACTGTCATGCTCCTAGTCCAAACAGTTCTCATTCCCAACTCGTCAAACACTGACGCTTAGTCAGTGGCTCTAAGTGTCAGATATCAATGCAAAAATCACCCTTTAGCGTCTGTATGGGACGCACCACCAGTAGACCATATTATATACCTAAAATAGCAGTATTTTAACCAAGTAAAGCGCTGTAACGTGACCGGTCTATAGTGCCATAGAACGATAAAATCCAAGCGGCAGTTGCTGGTTGTATTTAGCCGCTACAGAGCTCAGGGACGCCGGCTACCAGTGGCAGTTTGGCCGCCAATAGGTGACTGTGAGCCGGCTACAGGCATCACCAGATGATAGTCCTTTCAGGGGCCATGGTAGTTGACGTTTGTCAGAAAAAGTGAGCGTTATGCTTCGATGACAGTCATAGGCGCTGATTTATGTTTTCCTCTGTGTGTGCTCACGGGCGCACGCCCTTTAAAAAAAAAAAAGTAGTCAAAATATTTTTGCATTTCAGAACCTTAGGAAATGGACAGCGGCCGACACGAACACACACGCCTATTAACTCGATAATAAAGCCGTAAAGTAGGCTATCTTTCAACTCAGGATAGTGCCGCTTGAGCACCCACAGTATCGGCGCCTATGATGACAGTTAAGTTTAGGCACCAAAAAGACTAGTTAAGTTTGGGTGAAAGTATTTTGTTTTTGCCGCAAGGTGAACTCCGCTCTCTGGATTGAAAGCGCTGTGTTGCACGTTGACACCACGTTGTGCTATTTTATTTTGAGATTATTTTCCATTGGATATTGAAGTTCATGAGTAAGTGTTTTGGCATGGCTGGCCGAGTGGCACTATATCTGAAAGATGGATATAATTCTTGCATGTTTTGTTTTGTTGTGTATGATCAAAAAAACATCCCCCCCTCTGATTCTTTTCACAAATCACACCCTGCATATACAGTACTGCAAACCTGTCCTCTGCCTGTCCTCTGTTTAGTTTATCAAAAACACATTTTTGTAGTATAGAAGACTCACTCTTTGTGGGCTTAAAAAGTGACTGGTAAAAAACAGTTTGTAGTTTCATTCTTAAAAGTGGCTATGGTCAGCTCATGCAATTCACAGTGTCCTTTAATGATACGTTTTAATGTTGGAAAAGCACATTTCAACGTTCACAGAAAGTTCTCAAAGCAATCCTACAGCATACTCCACTTCTGCACTGTTCGTATGTTCTGTATCCAAATACTTATACAGTAGCTTTACCTAAATGTGGTTGATTACACTACTTCTGTCTGAATCTGTAACGATACCGGTGTAACGGTAATCCACGGTAAAAATGTTGAAGATAACAATTACCGTTTTCATTTAAAATATCATTATTATGGGGCGACCTCTAGCTCACCCAGTAAGAGCATTCACCCCATGTTGGCTCTGCAGCGGCGCAGGGTTCGAATCCGACCTGCCGCCCTTTGCTGCATGTCATCCCCCATCTCTCTGCCCCTTACATGTCTATCCACTTTCAAATAAAGGGAAAAAAAAATTATCTTAAAAAAAATATCATTATTATCACAGTGGATTACCACAGTGTGGAAACCGCGTGTTCCCAGCTTCATCCCAGTCTCCTGAAGTTGCCGCACGGGCGCACAGCGTAGCCTACAGTGCGTTTGTTGAAGTTGGAATCATGGCGTGAGGAGGAGATGACAGTGCTCAGGACATTTTTCAGCTTTGTAAAAAAGGCCATAGTAACACTTGCTCTCTCTCCTGAGATGATTGACCAATCATTGACGAGAGTCATCGCTTTAATCTCCTGCCAATCACTCGCGCTCAGACAGGAGAAGGGGACAGAACAGCAGCTATAAATGGACTTTTTTCTTTTCATTCCTTTCCCGTTTTCGGACTTGTTGAAGTGATGTGTGTAGCCCAGAACATAAGTTAAAGCTATTCTGTAGCTTGCTAAACTGTCATGGGTTTTACTGCCTTGTTATCTGTGTAAATGTTTAAGCTATGTTTATTCATATTGCAATGTGTTCTGCTACAATGTGGATTAAGTTTTGCCCATGTTACAACGTGACATTTATTTGGAGTGAGATATATTATCACCTTGATAATATTGCTGTTGCTGTGTTTCTTATTGCATAGCTGATAGATGTGCAGATTGTTTAATATTACTTGTGCAGCCACGTGTTGATATTCAAGGTTGTGTTAGGGCAATTTGCTAGCAAGGTGCAATCGGCAGTAAACAGACTAGCGCTGTGGAGCCACGTGCTTAGCTATTAAAGGTGTATTACACTGTTTGCTCCGTTATGGATATGTGTGCTGTAATAGATGTGGCTTATTCTCAGTTGAGCAATATGTTACATTTATGTTAATTATTACAGAGAAATGAATGTAATTCTTAGTATTGTTTCTTGTTATGTGCTGGTGGCTAAAACATTTAGTTTTGGTAAATAATGTTCATAGTAAGTCAGATGCTTATTAATGTGCATTATTATTTGCTTATATTTCAAAACCACATCCAACTTCACATGTAACGTCAAATACAACTTCATCGTAATAGCTTCATGTTCAAGTTGTAAATAAATCTTCCTGGATCTCAAAGTCAGACATCTCTGGTTTAAGTTCTTACCGGACAGCCTACAGCGGGCCAGTGTTTCAGTAGCCAGTTTTCAATAGTTTTTACAAGCCTATTGCCTATATTTTTGTAATATAATAAACACTGTTACACTTTTTGAAACTATTTCAGCTTGTGTAGGCCTATCTTTTTTCAGTATTTAAAAATACCGCGATAATACCGAAAACCGTGATAATTTTGGTCACTATAACCGTGAGGTAAAATTTTCATACCGTTACATCCCTAGTATGCACTAGCTCATGTTGCTAAATCTTGCTTTTAATAAGTAATAATAATTAATAACTGCATTGGCTTTAGCCTCCGAAGTGTGAATAGGCTCACTGGATCTGGAATTCTTCACAGAGCAGCCACTAGTGTGTGATCTTCCACAGTTGGTCTAAAATATCACATACTTGGTGACTGAATGCTTCTACAGTATTTTCATATCTGGAGCTGCAGGAAGTATAGCACTTTTGTATGCAATGATGTGTTAAACTGTTGTATGTACACTGCCATTTATGCCATTTCAACAAAAAAACTAGGTAAAAATTAAATCATTAACTTCAAAAATTCTATATCTCCATACATTATTTACAGTTTACAGATCTTATAATTTACAAGAGCTAACACTTGCCACAATACACACAGAAATCTGCTTCTTTGCATATCACACAGACACACAGTACATGCATGAGTGCATTTCATTAGAGGGGTCAGAGTGCAGTTCATTTAAAAAAATAGATAATTAGGAATGTGTTACTGCTTGGAGAATGGATTATGTAAGTAAATCTGCAATTTGAAAATATCAGAGCTCAAAGTATGGTTGGAGTGATCACGTACTGTATGTCACTTTCCAAAGCTGGGCACAAATTTAACAAAGCATTCTGGGTGATCCTTGGTTTGATTATTGCGGCACCTTTAGTGCTACAGTAGATTGGCCTCCCTCGAAAATCCAACTTCATAATTTGTTTGTACAATCAGCAATTATGACTCATATTTGCATTTTATTGTTTGACGGTGGTGCCCAGTGGTGGGGGTAGTAATTATGACATGAATTTCAAATATGAAACACAGCTGTAATTATTACTCCTGTTGAGTTGTTGATTTTAATGGGTCAGGTACGTGTGGAATACACAAACCATCCTAGGTGGCTGAGTCGGCATAAGTAAGAATACTAATTAATCAGCTGCTTTACATACTGTTACTGTAGGTCTACTAGGTAATGTTATGTGCTCCCCGCCCTGCTCTTTCCTCCTCTCTGTTCATCTCAGGTGTTCCTGATTTGTGATTGAGGGTGGCCCCACCCCTGGATATAAGAGGCTGGGAGGCAGAAATCGTGGTTGGGGGAGAGACTGAAGCAGCACAGATCAACATTATTTTCTGTTGTTTTCTGTTATCTTTCTTTTATTTCATTGCTTTGAGGATGGAAGTCTGGTAGTCTAGTTTCCGCGGCTTTGTTTTTATTAGTTAGTCTACTATTTAGTTTAGGGGGGGAAGTTCTGGGTCCGACGGCCCTTGATGGGTTGGCCCAGGCTTCTTCCCTTCTTTTGTTTATTTTGGCCAGACCTCCAGACTCCCATAGTTTTGGTTAATTAATAGTAGTTAATTTGTGAATAAACTTTGATTTACTTTCACTATCCTCGGGTTTGGTGTTATCAATATGTTGACGGTGACATTTAAATTGTGTATGTTTGCTGTGGCCGTAACATATTTGGGGGCTCGTCAAACAGTCAGGTGTGTAAATCACTACTGTGCTTTTGTTTAGGTGTATGCCTTGGTTGTGGCATTTTGTGATGAGGCCTTCCCGAGGTGTGTGATTTAAGTGCTGTTTTTCTGGTTTGTTTTCTGTGTTACTAGTTGCCTGTTTTTTTTGCCAGGTATGGAGTTTGATATAGAGGATTTTGTTGGTGACCCAACATGGGGCATGTTGGATGCATGCACTAAGGAGAATCTGAAACTTGTTGCGGACAGGTTTGAGATTGTTATTAGTAAGTATGGCAAGAAACAGGTGATTAGGGATCAGCTTGGGTCTGCTTTGTTAGAGCGGGGGGTGCTGTCAGCTGTTGGGGGCGGGGTTACGTCTCCCAGAGTTGAGGATTCAATCTCTGATCAGGTAAAATTAAAGGAGCTTGAATTGGAGTTGCGTCGGTTGGATGTTCAGGAAAAGGAAATCGATTGTAATTTTCAGGTACGGATGCTGGAGGAGGAGACCAAGCGCGTTGTGCGTTTAAAGGAATTGGAAGTTAATGCGTCGGGGTCTCACCAAGTGCCGCAAATGTCATCTGGCAAATCAGATGATTTTGATGTGAGTAAATGCATTCGTCTTGTTCCAATGTTTCGTGAGGAAGATGTCGATAAGTATTTCACTCTTTTCGAGCGCGTAGCGACAACTTTAAAGTGGCCTGTGAACGTGTGGACACTGTTATTGCAGTGCGTACTTACTGGTAGAGCTCAGGAGGTTTACGCAGCGTTGTCTCCCGAAAGTAGCCTTGATTATGAGCAGGTTAAGGCTGGTATTTTGAGGGCATATGAGCTTGTGCCAGAGGCTTATCGGCAGAAGTTTCGTGGGTGTAGAAAGCTGGAGTCTCTAACGTATGTGGAGTTTGCTCGCGAAAAGGAGTCGTTGTTTGATCGATGGTGTGCAGCGCAAGGCGTTAAAACCTTGTGATCTTAAAGCTTTGATGCTGATAGAGGAATTTAAAAACTGTTTGCCGGAGAGTCTCACCACTTATTTGAATGAGCAGAAACCTGTAAAGTTGACTGATGCTGCTGCTCTTGCTGATGAATATGTTCTCACTCATAAATCTGTTTTTGGTGAGAGATTTGTTGCGCAAAATCGGGTTAGTGACAACCGGTTTAGAGAAGGTGCAAGTGTTCCTGGGTTTCCATCTAAAAATCTGTCCAGTAGTGCAGACGGGAAGCCTAGGGAGGGTTGGGGATCTAAGGAGAGCCCGGTGTGTTTCTATTGTAAGGCACGGGGACATATAGTTGCAGATTGTAATGTTTTGCATCCAGAGACCAGGTCTGTAAAGCCGGTTGTTTTTGTCAGCACATCAGGTCCTGTGTCGGAATTAGCCTCAGAGTCTGGGCTTGACCTTTTTGCTCCATTTCTTATGGAGGGTTTTGTGTCCTTACCTGGGTGTGGTAAAAAAGTTTCAGTAACTATTCTGAGGGACACAGCGGCGTCACAGTCATTCATTTTGAGTGATGTGTTGTCTTTCTCTGATGAGTCTGCTGTGCATTCTGATGTCCTGGTGCGGGGTTTTGGCATGCAGTATCTGGGGGCGCCTTTACACACTGTGTTCCTTGAATCAGATCTGGTGACGGGTCCAGTGGCTGTGGGGGTTCGCCCCTGTTTTCCAGTTGAGGGGATAGATTTTATTCTGGGAAATGATTTGGCCGGGGGTAAGGTGCTGGTTAAGCCTGAAGTGACCACCGTTTCTAGGTTATCTGAGTCTACTGATTTGGCTCGAAATGATCCTGGTGTGTTTTCTGCCGGTGCTGTAACCTGTGCCATGTCATTCCCTCAAGTTAGGAATGAAGATAGTATTGATGTTTCTGACGCTGGGGAGTTGGACCTATGTCTTCCGTTTCTGCCTGTTTCCCTGTCATCTGTTGCAGGAGAGGGTGGTGAAGTCAGTGGAGTGAGCATTGATGTACCTATGGCCTGTGAACAGCTGGGTGAACCTTTTGAACGGGTTATTATTGGCTGTGTTGGTCCTCTCCCTTGTAGCAAGTCAGGTAATACATTTCTGTTAACTATCATGTGTGCAAGAACGCATTTCCCAGAAGCTATACCCATACCTGACCTAACTGCTCCAATTGTGATGCAAGCGTTGGTCAAGTTTTTCTCTGTGTTTGGGTTGCCTAAGGTTGTTCAGATGGACAAAGGTTCAAACCTCATGTTACCGTACTTGGCTCGGTTTCTCAAGCAGTTGAAAATAGGTCACGTTCACTTAAGTGTGTACCACCCTAAGTTGCAGGACGGGCTGGAACGATTTTATCAGATAGTCAAGTCAATGCTAAATGCGTACTGCTTACAGTTTAAACAACACTGGGATGATGGCGTTCATTTGATGCTGTTAACAGCAAGAGACGCTGTTCAGGGATCCTTGGGGTTAAGTTTCTCTCAGATGGGTTTCAGTCATTCTGTGGGTGGCCCGTTGAAGCTGTTAAAAGAAAAACATCTGGGTGAAGCTGAGCCACAGCATTTGCTGGACTATGCGTGTTGTTTTGATTTTACGCTGCATTGTATTTGCAAGTTTAAGGTTAAGAAAGTAGGTTAAGTGACCGTGATTATCTTATTGCTACTCCAAACCGGAATCCCATATGGATAGGCTGTAAAATCTTGTAGGCCTAAATGTCTGATAAATGACCGGTTTTGCATTGTCTTGTAGAATGAAATGTGAAAAACATTATTGGTCACAGTTGAAATCATGTGGTATTGTTGGTGATATGTATGTTTCTTTTTTTTTAAAAAAAGAAAAGATAATAGTCACTAATTTAGGGTGGGGGTGTTATGTGCTCCCCGCCCTGCTCTTTCCTCCTCTCTGTTCATCTCAGGTGTTCCTGATTTGTGATTGAGGGTGGCCCCACCCCTGGATATAAGAGGCTGGGAGGCAGAAATCGCGGTTGGGGGAGAGACTGAAGCAGCACAGATCAACATTATTTTCTGTTGTTTTCTGTTATCTTTCTTTTATTTCATTGCTTTGAGGATGGAGGTCTGGTAGTCTAGTTTTCGCGGCTTTGTTTTTATTAGTTAGTCTACTATTTAGTTTAGGGGGGGAAGTTCTGGGTCCGACGGCCCTTGATGGGTTGGCCCAGGCTTCTTTCCTTCTTTTGTTTATTTTGGCCAGACCTCCAGACTCCCATAGTTTTGGTTAATTAATAGTAGTTAATTTGTGAATAAACTTTGATTTATTTTCACTATCCTCGGGTTTGGTGTTATCAATATGTTGACGGTCACATTTAAATTGTGTATGTTTGCTGTGGCTGTAACAGGTAATGAGCAATTAAATATTGGCAATTGCTGAATGTTTTACTGGTTACAGACTAACAAAGTGCTCTGATACTTCTTTGTAAAGTCTTTTCTACAACATTTTCTGATATTTCCTTGCAATTTCAAAGATAATGCAAAGTCTGCGTGCTTAGGCACGAACTTCTTTAAGCACACTGTTGCAAAAGGGGCTCTAACAGAAAATGACCAACCACCTTCAGTTTAAAGGCTGGATGCTGGGACAGCCAGAAGGACACTGTTTGAGGATTCCAGGCTTTTTCAGGCTCATATAGGAAGTCAAAAGGTCAATGAGGTTACTTAGTCGTGGGCCCTATTCAAGGGTTGTTAACAGAAACAATCAATTCCTAAATAGAATGATTGATGGAAGCCAGTGCTGGGAAGCTATAATGGGGAAAAATACCACCTGGCTGCAGCACTTTGCTGAGGAAGGTTAAGTTTATACAGGAACAAAAGGGGTTATGATTGTTAAGGTGCTCTGATGTAAAGTTATGGATTACTTCTTCCAGATCAGCTAAAAGAAGAAAAGGTCTAATTTTGGCAATGCTTTAAGCTGTAGGAAATAGCTGAACCTGAAAGTCAAATCTAGACTCTGAGTCATGTACTGCCAGATTTCTAGCTGTGTGGCTGTGTGCCTCACAAAGTCGAGGTTAAAACAATTCTTCCTCCTCCGTTTTTCCCTTTCAAATAAAGGGATGCAGACTGGAATAAAGTGGAACTACAGCTTCCTTTCAGCTTTTTTCTAAACAGTTTGGACCGTTAAATGGTTGGACTTTGGACACCTTGCAAAAGCTGTGTCTCAAATATGCTACAAACTGCACTAATGTATACAGTACTAACTTCAAAGTAGTTTGTATTACTTAGTAGGCAAAATCGTAAAAGTCACATACTTTTACCATATACTTTCAGGGAATAATAAAATACATGCACAGTAACACGCACATTTGCAACTTTAGAATGCCACAGAGAGAGAAAACGCTAGTTGAGAGTAGGAGCAGGGTTTCCCGCAGCACTTTGCAGTTAAGGCGCCGTTAATAAAAACAAGTATATGAGCGATATCCGCCATGTTACTCGGCGTCCTGTTTTATCCCTTTCATTCCAAACCACAGTTGACAACCTGCAGGTGGAGGCGGTGGAGACAGGCTCGGACATACACGCCGCTGTGGACTTGTTAGTCTCGCAAGCGGTTTCAGGAAAGTGGCTGTGTGTGTCCGACATGCACAGAACATTAACGGTACAAGCCTACAGCTGCCCGCGGACACGGAGTGCGGAAAGTGTGTCAGAGTTGCGCCTGTGTGTGTGTGTGTGTGTGTGTGTGTGTGTCTTGGCCCGCCCCCACGAAAGCTCCGACCTGCAGAGGAGCAGAAGCTACACCTTCGCCAAAATGAAGACTGAAAAACAGAACTATTTTGGTACAAACATTTACTCGTCATGTGGCAGATAGCCATATAGATGGATTTAATTTATTAATTATATATTATTTAAATTTAATATTTAGTGTTTAATAAATAATTGTTAAATGTAGTACAGAGTCTGTAGTCTATCGCACAAACACTCGACGAATGCTGCAAACATTTGACAGCCAGTATGAATTACCTGGGAGAACATACGTGTCACAAACGGCAATTCCACAACTGTACAACAGCGTGAAAGACGACATACTAAAGGAGATCAATGACATATTGTGGATATTAAAAATGTCTTTCAGTTTCAGGGTTAAATATTCTTTAGAAATACAAGTGTATTGATCTTTGAAAAGGTGTACCTGCATTATTATGCCATTATCATTATATTAGATGAAAATGGTCTTGGAACGACAATATTATCGTTTATCGTAATAATTTCTGGGACAATTTATCGTCCAGAAAAATTTGTTATCGTGACAGGCCTACACACTACATACTGTGATTATGTTGTCAGCACTGTTAGTAATAAACCAGCCAGTCCATTTTATTATATGTTGCTGACAGGTTGGTCTGTTTATAACGCTTTTGAACAAAGTTGCCCTTTAAGGTCATTCATAACAGATCTATGTTCAATGTTGATATTTGTGATGTCGCCACTCACTAAATGATGCCATATTTAGTACTCAAGTTCATGTCCCATTGTATATAAGTTTTCAGGTGTAAAGAAACACCAATGTTCCACACTGATGCCTTGATTTTTGAATTAAAAAGTTTAAATTCCTCAAGAGTGACAAAAGATTCAGGAGTCGTCTGCTGCATCCTAAACTAATTAAACAGCAAACTACCTTAAATGCCAAACTAAACTGGGCTTTAAGGTAAAGAGTAAATAAGCATATCGTTTCTGCAGAATAGAGGGAGTAGAGCATTGAAAACACAAAACAGCTGTCTAGACTTTGAAAGGGGATGAGCAGTAAGGCTTGCCCTCAGTGGCACACACTCTCCTGTGTTGGGCTTGGCAAGGCTCTGATTACCGAAGCTGCCAGCACCAGGTGAAGTGCATTTCAGCTAACGAGGCCCTAAACAAGGAGAATCAGATTTTTCTCAACTTGGAGAAGAAAACCACTGTCAGTCGACACAGAGCAAGGAATCATCAAGAGATTTTTTTTTACTAAGAATGAAAAGTTTTTTCTAAACACAGGAGGTGGAGGAGGAGGATTTTTTTCCTTATTTCTTTTCCCTGTCAGATGATTTGGGCCAAGAAAACAAAACAACACTCACCTAGTTTGCATTATATAGTGCTCCTGAAAGGAAGGTTTCTTTTTATGACACAGACAATGAACAACACAGGACTTTACCTTTACTACCTTTATGACATTTTAGCCCTCCACAAAATAATGGTATTCTTTATATACATACCTGCAAACTAGTTGCTTTTCGGCGAAAATTGCAGTTTTGAATGGGAAAATGTCATCCACGTGAATCGTGTAGATCCGAAGAGTTTATATTTGGGGGGGGGGGTCCGAGACCCGGTGCTAAAACGGCACCGGTGCCTTAACGACCGTTATCTAACGGACCGAATAGCAACGCGGATTTCGGTGCCTCATTCAGGTGCCACTTAAATGCCTGCGCTTCTCTCTGATGCTCCGAAAACGGACATTAGAGGCAACTGAAACAGGTAACATTAGCCTACCGTTAGCTAGCAGCTGAAGTAAACATGGTTAAAATGCTGACAGCTAAACGGTGTAAAAGTTTATCTGTATTTCACTGTAGAGGATTCCATCAACTCCAACTTCCAACCGTCTGCTGCTGCCTTTGTCTGAAAAACAACACAGCCTCGCCAGCCTCATGGTGCATTCAGAGTTGTTGTAAAATATCCTTTTCCCATTCAGTGGTTGTTCAACAGGAATTTACTGGTGAAATAAGTTATTGTTATTTACCTTTTTTTTTTTTTTTTTTAGATCAAGTTTTTATTGTTTTATATTTTTGAACAGACAAATACAATTGAACAAGGTGCTCCTTTAAAAAAAAAAAACTTCACTTCACTCGGCTTTGCGTCGTGCCTAACAGGCAGTGTTGCCACAGTTACTTTGAAAAAGTAACTTAGTTACTTTACAGATTACTTGATTTTAAAAGTAATTTAGTTACTTTACAGATTACTTGATTTTAAAAGTAACTAAGTTAGATTCAAGTTACTTTATTAGTTACATTCAGCAGCTGCTGACAACACCCCCACAGCCTGAACATAAAAATGACAACCGTTTTACTGTGAGGCAGCTCGGCATTGCCAGTAGTAGGGATCTTGTTTATTATCGCACAAAACGAAGGCGAGTCAACCATGTTTAAGGGCAGCATTTCCTCTACAACATACTGCCCGACCAAATACTTCAACTCTCCCCCACTTACTGGTATTGCACCGAAGTCCAGCTTTTGTTGTTTGGGTGGTGGGGGACCTTCTGTTCTCTGCTTCGCACCACCTGGTGGGACTTGCTCTGTAAGTTTGACTGCAGTGCTGCGACTCCAAATGTTTCTTCAAATTTGACGTAGTATTTTTGTAGCTAGATAGCACTTTGTCGCCACCAGCACAGAGTGTATAACAAACCTTAATATTGCCATCTTTAGCTGACACAAGCTCAAAATAGTGACTGTATTTCCAGCTAGAAAACGCGCATCTCTCTCCTCCCTCCATTGTTGTTTACGTTTGTGTCGCTGCGTGGTACACATGACCTGTCCACATGCTGAAAACGTGACTTGTCGTCGCATACGTGACTTCACTCCCCGAGATGCAAGAAGAAAGTAAAAACAATATATATTTTTACTAAGGAAAATGACAAAAATAGTAACGCACAGTTACTTGGATAAGTAACTTTAATCGGATTACTGGTTTGGAAATAGTAACGCGTTAGATTACTCGTTACTGAAAAAAGTGGTCAGATTAGAGTAACGCGTTACAAGTAACGCGTTACCCGGCATCACTGCTAACAGGCTACTATTTTGCCATACTTCCTTGTAACACATCCTGCTGCTGCAGGAACTATATGCCACTGATATGCCTGCACTTCTCTCTCATGCTTTGAAACAGACGTTACAGGCAACGGAAACATTGCTGCACGTGATGCTAATTAACACTATACTTGACAGCAGCTAACGTTAGCCTACCGCTAGCTAGTAGCTGGATTAAACACGGTTATAATGCTGACAGCTAACGCTAAACGGTATAAAGTTTGTCTGTATTTCACTGTAGAGGATTCCGACACCGGGATGTAACAATCTGCAGCTGCTGTTGTCGGAAAAAACACAGACGGTGCGTTCAATGAAACTGGTAATTTTTGTCATTCAACAGCTATTTACTAGTGAAATAAGTTATTGTTATATGATTACATTATTATTAAACATTTAATTTTGACGATATGGCCTTAGCAATAAACAAGCCATTCTTTAATGTCGCCAACTGTACCCTTCTTTTTTTTAACTTTCTTAAAAAGTATCGGTTCAGGCACCATTAAGGCACCGGTACCATTTTAAAAGTACCACTTTAGCACCGGTATCCAAACCAAACAAAACCCAACCCTAATATTGACTCTAGATTCAAATGTGTGACTAGATTAAATATATAATAAACAAATACAAATCTTAAAATCAAGTTCATAAAGTCATTTTCTTTGCATTCATTTGATTCCCACTCTGGTAAGAATTGCTTTCCATTGTTAATATGTACTTAAAAACTGTTCTGAAATGCAAAATAATAGAATTTTAATCATGTGAGAAAACATGCGATTAATCGCGATTAACTATAGAAATTCAATGATTCGTCGCGATTAAGAAAATGTAATCGTTTGACTGCCCTAATATATATTAGGGCTGTCAAACGATTAAATTTTAGTTTAAAGTTTAAAGTTAATCGCGATTAATCGCATGTTTTATCACATGATTAAAATTCGATTATTTTGCATTTCAGAACTGTTTTTAAGTACATATTAACAATGGAAAGCAATTCTTACCAGTGTATCTTGATTGGGAATCAAATGAATGCAAAGAAAAGAAAAAGACTTTATGAACTTGATTTTAAGATTTGTATTTGTTTATTATATATTTAATCTAGTCACACATTTGAATTTAACAACAACTTTGAATGCACCACGACGCTGTAAATTACCAGTTTCATTGAACGCACCGTCTGTGTTTTTCCGACAACAGCAGCTGCAGATTGTTACATCCCGGTGTCGGAATTCTCTACAGTGAAATACAGACAAACTTTACACCGTTTAGCGTTAGCTGTCAGCATTGTAACCGTGTTTAATCCGGCTACTAGCTAGCGTTAGGCTAACGTTAGCTGCTGTCGAGTGTAGTGTTAACTAGCGTCATGTGCAGTGATGGTTCTGTTTCCTGTAACGTCCATTTTCAGAGCATCAGAGAGAAGTGCAGGCATATCACTGGCACCAGAATGAGGCACCGAAATCGGCGTTGCTATTCCTGCAGCAGAAGGATGTGTTACGAGGAAGTACGGCAAAATAGTACTCTGTTAGGCACGACGCAAAGCCGAGTGAAGTGAAAATAAATGAATAAATGGCAGCATGCGATTAATACGATTTAAAAAAAATGAACGCGTTATGCTCGATCCTTAATCGCATCGCGATTAACGCGTTAATGCTGACAGCCCTAATATATATATATATATATATATATATATATATATACTGTATATATTAAAATCTTTTCGGTTCAGGCACCGTTTTAGCACCGAGAAAATGTTGTGTTTTCCCTTTATTTTCTTCTCGGGGGGTGTCACCTTTTTCAGCCCTTCTGAGTTTGCAGGTATGTATATAGGTCATACTGTATGGTACACAGTGAAAATGCAAGTCAAACTGCAATCTAGTTGGAACAGTGACTTTTGAGACTAAGGACCTTTAGTGGCTTAATAGACTGTAAAAATAATGGACGAAGCTTCCTGGCTTAAAAAAAGTGAAGCTGATGTGGAAGTGCCTTAAACCTGCATTCTGTCTAATTTCCAGCAGGGGGCGACTCCAGTGATTGCAAGAAAAAGTCATGCTGTATTTTAAGACTTGAGAGTAGTGATTGAGGATAGAAACTCATTATGAAAGTGTTAATTGAGGTAATAAATCAAGTGAGAAGAATGGTCATGTCCCCATAGACGTCTATAGAAACTGACTTTTCCGTCATTTTGTAAATTATGGTCCCATTTATTTTATAATTGACGCTAAAGCAGGGGATGCTTTAGGGGCGTGGCTTAGCAATGCGTATCCATGGCACTATGTACATTAAAATAGCCGTGAACTTGTTTTTGGGTGTTGTCCATGTTTTCCCTTTTACTGTGTGTGTTCACTTTATCAGAGTTAATTGAAACATTTGGTCGCTAAACAATGTTTTGTTCAGCATTATGCCAACCAAACTAGCTAGCGTTGGCTGGTAACTTAAGGGAACGTTTGCTGATTTTCTGTACTGCCGTACATGCAGATGAATGGCGCCAGCACCCTGAGGTCCGTGTTTACCCGCCGGTAAATCTCCACTGGATGACTCACTTCAGAAGGGTTGAAAATTGGCAACTTTCCCCCTTTAGCGTTTAGCGTAGCGCAGTACCATTGCAACCATAAACAACACTGGCTTGGCCACGTCATCCTCCCCAACTTCACCCTCTCATCAAAAATTGTCACATGCGGTTGCAAAAAACAAAGATGGCGATGCTCGTATCGCCAAACTCAAGGATTCAAAACAGAAGTCCACAAACCAATGGATGACGTCACGAATGCTATGTCCACTATTTTTACAGTCTATGGTTGGCTTACACAGAGCAAGCTAATACTAAATCTTAACATTAAAAAAACAAGAGCAAATATGATGGGCAAATCTGGTTGTCCATTGCTCATTCCAAACTTTTATTCCTGTACTGTGTAAAAAAGAAATCACAAATTTGCACGTATCAGTCACAGTGTTGAGAGAATCTAATCTGTGCAAGAACCAAGTAAAATCAGAAATCTTAAGATGCCAAAGAAGTTGACTAGCCATCACAATGTGATAAAAAATCTGTGATGGTGGTGACAGCAGATGAGTATGGGAACACGTCAGTCAAGTTCTGCTGATAAATGAAAAGGTATATATTTCCTTGCCTAAGGATATTTCACTAAGCCACATGGCCGTTTCTCTTCCTCAGGTGTCCTTGAACAAAACACTGAACTAAGGTACAGCTCGCCTCAGCGGTGCCTGTGTGTAGTATCCTCAGAGGACTTAAAAAAGAAATACATAAATTATCCAAGGCACTTGGCATTGTATCTAAATAATCTTCTACCCATCATTTTTATTATTACTATTATCATGAGCATCATAATTCTAAATGTTCGCGTGCCACAACATGTCTCTGCCCACATGTATGTACTTAAGTCAGGGTATGTGTGTAGTAGTGGGCCTTTCCACTACTCCCCCATCTGTTTTCTGCCTTCCTGATGGAGTGGCGTGCCAGGTGAGGCCTTCTGCAGCACAGACCCGCCCAGCCTAGACCCATAATGCACCAGGCATGCAGCCCCTGTTAGCCGCAGTGACAAAAGACTCTGTTAGGTTTGTGTTTAATGAGGCGCTACTGTGTATTCATTCAGTAATAACAGCCATATGGTTGTCATCGCTGAACATGCCTCCACACTTTGCTAAAAAGTTCAGCAGCGTCTCCAAGGGAGGACAATTAGTATGCTCATGTGCAGTGCATTGGGGTGGGTGGGGTTGTTTTCTTATGTTTGTTCATTAGTTAGTGATGACTGTTTGGAAATTTAGAGTTGGAAATTGACATTATTAATCAAGGGGGTCTGTGCCAAAATAACTTGCCTAATGTTTTCACAAAAATAAAGCACATTGTGCACTACCATTTCAACTCTTTGGATTGACCCCCAATATTAAATTGTAATATGAAAAAATAAAGATGGGCATAGTACTTACTAACAATATATTCCAAGCAGATCAACCACATTAGCCCCTTATCTCAGACATGCATGCAACAACTCATGTCAGATGAAAAATCATCATCAAAAGTCATTTTTTTTTATTGCAGGCAGCCAGCATTGTCTGTAGCAGTTCCATTTATAGTCTATTTTGTTGTGTTGTATGTGTTGAGTTCTCACTGAGAATGTCAGTTCTGGAAAAACTGTGTTGTCCAACAAATTGGACCAATACAAGTAGATTTTAACTTGCCAGTACACGCATTGATCATCGCCTCACTACATCGTTCCTACACCTTTAAGTGCATTTTCAATTTGCACCTAAAGTTCCAAAACGATTTTACTCACTGAACAGAAAGTAATACATGAAACAAACATAAATTACACATTTCCATTACATCTTCTACATGATTTTCTTCTGTTTGAGGTTTGACTGGCACACTGTCAATTACATAATCTTGTTGTGTCCTCTTCCTCTGCAATGGTTTAACCCGACTGGAGAATTGGTGCAACCAGTTTTGAATATTCACAATAGTGGATGAAAATGCACATTCATTTTCATTATCTTTTGCTGATTTTCTGAAATGTTGGTTAAAATGTGCACTACAATTGGATGGAAACATGGCTAACTTTATTTTTACCGGAATGTGGATGTTCAGATTAACATTCGGCGCAACATACCCAAAGCATACTATACCCATCAATATCCACCTCAGCTAGGTTTGAGTCACAAAACAAGAGGAATGCAGAGAATGAGCCAGGTGTCTACTCCACTGAGATGGTGTAGTATATTCTGCCATTACACCTCCCTTGCTCTCCTCGGTGTGTCTCAGGTCATAAAACATCTCCCTATTAGCATCCCAGACACTTAGCTGAGGAGCGGCTTCTCTCTTTATATGCAGGCTCAGGCACATGATCATTTCCATTACAATCATTTGGGTGAAAATATGCAGCAGACACAAACATGACATTCATTTTAATGTGGTGCCACAGCTCATTTCAATTACATTCCATAAAATATTCACAGGGGATCTCACTCGGATTTAGGTAAAGGATATAGCACAGGTGGATGTTCATGGGTTTGCGAACACTGAAGATAATATACAGTACAAGTGTGTAGGTGTTTTTCATGGCAAGGACCCTATGTGCTGTAAGCAAAGTCAGGGCTTCTACATGCTGTCCTGGTTTTCATTCTGGAGCACATCCAAAGTACTTTCATGTACTTTCCCATGTTTCATACTCTAACATCTGGGACTATGTAGTAGAGGTCGACCGATATGGGTTTTCTCTGGCCGATGCCGATGCCGATCTTTAGAAATCAGGGTCAGCCGATGGCCGATAAATGCTGCCGATTTATTTTGGCCGATATTTGGCCGATATGTGCTTGTTTTTAAACCTCTATTTGAAAAATAAAATGTAACACTAATATACACAGAATTTCTCAACAAAAACAATTATTGAACACTTCACCAACTTGTATACTTCAATTAAAAATGTATAATGTAAAAACATACTGTTTATTGTGTAAATAATGTATGAAAAATATATTAAATAAACGAAACAGGTAAGAAAGTAAACTTTGTCAAATAAACTTTTCAATGAAAAAATAAAGTTTAATGCACTTAGCAGCATTTATTAAACTTCTGAGAATACAAATCTGCAAGCTTCACAGAAAGTGTTGAATACAATCCAACACTATTTCCTCTTAACTGCTGTTGAATCACATAAGACTAGGGCTATCTAAAGTCAATTCTTGTTCACCTTGTTTGTTAGATCATTGTTCATTTGTTGAAGTGTTTTATCTGTGTTTTGGGGATCCTACTGTTAATGTCCTGTTGCACTCATTAGGATCTTATCTGAGCAGATTTCTGTCATTCAAACAACTCTTAGTTGTAATTTAAAACTCGTCCAGCCAATTTAATAAAATTAAGGGTTTTATTCGTGCTCGAGTCCATAGATGCAGTTAATAGATACAGGCACGGAGAACTGAAGGCTCTGTTAGCAACGATTAGCTCCGTTAGCGGTTAGCTCCGTTAGCGGTTAGCTCCGTTATAGGAGTGGATAAGACTGCCACGGACAGTGGTAACAACCAGACTCTGATAAATGACATTCGGGGAGCTTCCACAGCGGTGTGGCCGCGGTGTTTTGTACGGTTTTATTAGTACAGTTAATCCCAAGGCAAGAACACCAGCAATATGCTACTACTAACGGTAGCGTCTGAGCCTGAAGTGACTGTGCGAGACACACGGCGCAAGAATTCACGAGTGGAGGGTCTGGAGGCAGCTGGTCTGGGTGCACTGTAGAAAATGTCGCCTATTCATGGTTTTAACACTAGGCTGCCCGCAGATGCGCCTGCCTATTAATCGGCTTGATATACTGGGATATTGGCCGATGCCGATTATGTAAATAAATGCCAACAATCGGCCGATTAATCGGTCGACCGATAATAATAAGTGTGGTTTTAACTAGTTATTTAAAGCTATAATGCGTAGTTTCTGTCGTCCTCATGAGGAATTCTAAGTAATGACAACACTACTGTTGTTGCATCCACATGACACAAGCCTTCCCCACCCCTCCTCCACGCAGTTGCTAGTAGCCTAGGAGGACACGGAGGATTAAAAAAACATGATGAACTCTTTAGAAGAGGTAATTATCTTCACTTGAGTTTCTGTGCGCGAAAGTCACCGGACAACAACAATTTCTAAACACAGCCATGCTGAGAAATACAGAGAGTGTTTTGTGAAGCTCATAGTCTTAATTAGCTTTGTATCAACTCATTTGGCAATGGCTTGAATTGCCAAATGAGACATTCGGACATTCAATAATATAAAAAAGTTACGCACTAAAGCTTTAATGCTATTTCAATCAGGAGAGACTTTGTTGCAGATATGCAAATATTTATTGTACGCAAACATGATATGACATGTACAGTCTTTGGAGATTAGACTCCATCATTATTAAATGATAATAATTAGGGGGTTAGAAGGCCAAAAGCTGATCCCCCAAAACGTGACGAGGACTGTTGAAAGGAACATACTTACCTATTTTGGCCGCAATAAAACTGAATGATTCAGCTTGTATAGTGTATAGTGCTTTGTAGAGAATCAGTGTATAATTTGCTTGTAGTGTGAACAGCTTGAATTAATAAGGCTTGTAGTGTATCAGACTTGTATGATATGCAGCCCCCAAAATAAAAGAGAAATAAATTGCATAAATAAGCCGGTACAAAAGCTAGCCAGCAGATGAAAAGAAAATCCATGTAACACATATACACATGTATTCACATACGCACCCTTTTTTTTATTTATTTAAATATATCTCCTACTCTCTCTCTTACAACATTACCGTGGTCATTGCTAGGGCTGTGCTCGATTAAAGAAATTCTTAGTCGACTAACACTCATTCAATTGTATCGACTAATCGATTAGTTGATTTAATCGACAGATCTGTAAATCTGAGTTTCTCTGCAAAGAGTCATGCAAAAGCACCACTTTAATTCTTGTGTTTGCCAGAGATGTGCTCGTACGTTTCTTGGAAATAAGTCATTCAGCATGAAAAAAACATAAAACATGACTAATCGACTAAAGAAATCTAAGTTGACTAAGACCAAAACGACCGATTAGTCGACTAATCGACTAAGAAGGAGCAGCCCTAGTCAGTGCACGGGTTAGAACACATACCGTGGTCAGCGCACGGGTTAGAACACATACCGTGGTCAGCGCACGGGTTACAACACATACCGTGGTCAGCGCACGGGTTACAACACATACCGTGGTCAGCGCGGTCAACGGTTTTGGCTATTCTCGGCCCGACGGCCAGGTTAACTATTCTTATCGTGACTCAGCGCACGGTTTTGGCTACACTTGCTCTCGGCCCGACGGCTGGGTTAACTATTCTTACCGTGACTCAGCGCACGGGTTTGGCTACACTCGCTCTCGGCCCGACGGCCGGGTTACATGTTATTATCCTCGGCACAGCGTCCGGGTAGCCTGATCTTATCCACGGCACAGCGTCCGGGTTAGCCTGATCTTAGCCACGGTACAGCGTCCGGGTACACCTATATATATATAATATACTTTTTTTTTAAATCACTGCACAGTGATAGGGTTGCTGATGAAAATACATGTAGATATAAGCCAGCGTGTAATTGCACAGATAGACTCAAATGTGAGAGTATTCAGAGATCAACACACCACCACCAGTTATATGCATGCTTACCGGGATTATGCCTGAGAGATCTCTGGGTTGCCAGGATGTCGCTGACATAGGATGAATGTAAGAGGAGTAAGCAGAGGAAGACCATCTGCCGAGTTGTTGCAGGGACGTACATGAAATGCCTTGATTTCCTGCCGTAGTAGCGCCCCTATATTGAATGAATGACCCGAATAAACTGAGGTAAAATAAGAATAACTAAATGATGGTCAAACCGAAATATAGCCAGAAAACCTCTAGTATGAGCCTAGGCAATGAGTAGTTAATCTTAGATTAAAAGCAATGAAAAGAAGCAGTGTCTGTGCGACTTAGAAGGTAGTGTTGTAAGGAGTACAACTTGATTGAGGTCAAATGTCATGAGTTAGCTGCGTACAAGGTCAGTGATAACGTCACTTATGCACTGCATAAATGAAGAGTTACAATAAAAAGGTATTTTACAACTTGCTGCTAAAATTCGATCAATGCACGAGATGATAACGACCGCCTTTTGCCCGGTAAGATGGACTATCACCACCATACTTAGGATAGGGATTCCCCCAAAACTAACTCAGCAAAAGAAAACGAGTGCCACACAAGTATTATTAATATATTGTGCCTTAGTAATACCCAGATACCAACTGACGCTAGCATGGTTAAGACAGAGAAGCCATCCGCACGAAGACGATTATGCGAAGCAAGTGAACACCAACCACAAACAAAATTTGTGTCGACATGCCCAAAAGTAATCTTTAATAAGTGATAAAAAGTGTCTGGGAAGATACAACATACTCACCTCAGCGGGCATTGCAGAATCTATGTAAAAAGTAAACAACATCAGACATAGGATACCACAAGAAGGATCCATGAAATAAGAGGTTGTGATGACCATAATGCTGATAGAAGGGCACACGACCCATATGCACCATGCTGAGTTTGGCGCGCCCATGAGTAAGACACGCACTTTAATGATGCAAGACCAACCGCCGAGGTCAGCCATGACTGAAGTAAATACAGCGTAGTGATTAGGAACCTGGGCTACCACCGGTTCCAACACATCTACCGGGAATCAGACAGAATCTGATTTGAAGGACTTGCACCAATATATTACCAACATAGGAAACTTAGTGGAAATGAACAAAACATCTTAGTAATAGATTTAATAAAACGTAAAACTCAATGAGGCCCCTACAGATAGATAAAATAAAAGTAAATAGCTGATGCGAGCAAAGCAGCTTGATAAATATATCTTCGATATAACAAAATTATCGAACACGACGACGTGACGCCATGAATACAATATGAATATTGTGCTGACAATACTTGCATTGAAAGACCATATGCAAATACCATGAATGTGCGCCACCCACCATGAGTGAGCATAATGCACAAAACGATAGTAAGCAGGCAACAACGACGATGAGTATATTTATTTACCAATGCAGAATAATGCCTATGCATTCTGCAGACGTCACCATGACCACTGACAAATATCACGACAGCGTCGAAGACAGCCTTTAACAACGTGTCATTCCTTATCGAGAAAAGAATCTTACCCCTGCCCGATAATTAGAACAGTACTATAGCCCAGAAACGTCATGAATATGGGACAAAACACTACGTACCTCCTATGCCCATTTGATGCTAACAAGCCTCACCCGATGTAGCAATCAGAGACATGTTTGACGTCAATTGACACGAGTAACTTACATCTGAAGCGTTGAAGACTTAATAATACATTTTACCTGCAGAAACACGACAATGTACAGAATAAATGCTCCATGCCTTGAATCTCACTGTTTGCTCCAACAGACGTTTATTGTAAAACAGGCTACCGTTTAGTTGTTAAGATAAATAACTAATGTTAACTAGCATTTTAGTCAACGACATTTACCCCTTCCTACATTATCTCCCAGTATAAGACCCAATCACCGTCTCACAAGACTGAAATGACTGAGATTACTCATGCACAGCCACCAGAAGAAAGCAACCTAGAACAGGCCGCTCATACCACAACCATGTAGCCAAGCTCAGATTGCAGCTGCGCAGCAGCGCCCAGCCCAAAGATACTTCGCTGTCACCTTCCAGAGCTAAATATATCCATGGTCCAGAGCAACATCTGTTGTAAAGCCGAACCACCGTAAATGCGCATGTAAATACGCACGTGAATTTAAAACGTCAACTGAAATGAGCATGCTAAAAAGGATGTCGAAGAAGATAAAAACAGCTTACCTAATGAGCCCATAGAGAAAAGACGTGCCTGCCTAAGTGCACAATTAACTTTGATGCGTGAATAGAAGAAAACGATGTCCCCTGCTGACTCTATCATAGATTTACGGGAATTAACCCCAGAGAAGCAGGAATCTGAAGCCAGAGTTTAGATGGCGCCCGGACTCCGGGCCACCGCACCCTGAACCGCATTACTGTGTGTGGCAAACATGAATGAACAAAATATGCCCGATGAGATACTTAACTTCGAACGGTTGGATGATCCAGCTGAGTTGAACATGCCGGTTCTTCTGTGTGATGACACCGACCGAAGTACGTTCAACGGCGGCAGCGAGAGTCGGCGGCTTGAGGCAAGCTGTGCAGGTCAGGCGAGCCGTGCGGCGAGTCAGGTACTACGAACGAGGCAAAATCCCCGGGACTGCATTCGAGTGAAAGTAACTTCTGGAGTGAAATTACGCTGCCAGGCGGCTACCATTTGCACCTGCGGTGCATGCACCAGAGCTGCAGAAAACTGCTTGTAAGACGGGAGCGAAAGAGAAACATCTTCTAGTATAGACATCAGCTGCTACCACACGAGACACGGCCGTGAAAAGGTGAGCTTGTTCTTAGCCTGAAATGACAACTGAGCAGCAGAGAGAGAGACAGGTTTAAAACAGCGGTGTTGTGCTGTGATTAGCTTGAGAATTTCAGGGCCTCTTCTGATTGGTTAGCTAAAGTGGGCTAACATCTGTTCAGTTTAGAAGAGAGAGAACATGATTCCGCTGAGCTCCATAAAAACAAAGTTAACGTAATGATTGACATCTGTAATTGTAATTTATGGACAGGACTTTGATACTGCAGCTCCACCACCTGACCACCAATGCGTAGACTTTGGCTTCAAATGACCAAGATGGCAGCGCCCATATTTAGGCTTCATTTTTGTACAGTGGGAGGAAGTGGAGACGCATCATCCATCTTCATATACAGTCTATGGAACAAACCAATCCTTATTGTAGCAAAAGACTATATATTGTTAATATTATAGGCAACTGGTTAATAGTGAGAGGAGCAGGTTTCAGTTAGACTGGGTAAACCCAGCCTGATCTGCCGGCGATTTGATTTTGCCCTGCAGCTCAGGCTGGAAACCTGTTGTGGTTTTGGACATTTCTGTTAGGTTTCAGTATATTCCTTTATATTTTGTTCTGTTTCTGTTACCTGTATTATTGATTTCTGTATGTTCCCTGTGTTTGTAGATTTATTCTGTATTTGTTACCTGTTTGGATATTTCTTTTGCCTTGTTTGTATATTTCTGTATGTATCTTGTTTTGCATATTTCTGTTGTGTATATTTGTATATTTACTTATTTCCCTGTTCATTGTGTAGTTTCTGTTTACCCTGTTTTGACTGTTCTGTTCTCTGTGTATATTTCTGTTTCCTGTTTTATTTTGATAAAAATAAGTCTGTTTTCTGTCTTGTCATGTCTAGTTTCACTTTTTGTGTTCCCGCCTCTGTTGATTGTCCTGCCCCGCCCTGATGTGTTTCACCTGTTGTATCACCTGTCCCTCATTTGTTCATTACCTCATGTATTTAACCTCTGTGTTCCCTTTGTCTCTTGTCAGATCGTTTTGTGTCTGTTTGTGTTCCTGTCCTGTCAGCGTGTCGTAGCCTGTGCCCTTGTTTTTGGATTCCCTATTCTGGTTTTTGTATTTTGGACCTTTTTGCCTGTGCCTTCAGGACTTCCTTCGTTGTTTGCTCTCCTCATTTTTTGTTCATTAAACCTGTGTTTAACCATCGCCTGCCTGCCTGCCTGCCTCTCTCTGCGTTTGGGTCCTCTTTCCTCCGCCTCCCCGTAACAGAACGATCTGACCAGTATGGACCCAGCGGAGAAGGTTTTTTTTAAGAAGAAGGTGCTGGAGTTTGGCTGGACTGTGCAGTGTCTTCTTTGCACTGAGCCTGACCGGCACCCTCCCCTCCTGAAGAAGCTCGACATTCAGCGGCAGTGGTTGTCGGAGAGGCCATGGGTGAGTCACTTTGTTCCCCAGCTGGAGGATTTTAAGCACTGGCTAGATTATTTTTCCCGAGCCACCTCCAGTGACTCACCCACCAGCCTGCCTCCTTCCCAGTCGGCTAACACCGTGGCCATCGGTGCATGTTTTGTCAACCCTTCTGTTCCCGAGCTGACGGGCAACCCTTCTGTTCCCGGGCTGGCGTGCAGCTCTCCTGACCCTGGGCTGGCGTGCAGCTCTCCTGACCCTGGGCTGGCGTGCAGCTCTCCTGACCCTGGGCTGGCGTGCAGCTCTCCTGACCCTGGGCTGGCGTGCAGCTCTCCTGACTCCGAGCTGGCGTGCAGCTCTCCTGACTCCGAGCTGGCGTGCAGCTCTCCTGACTCCGAGCTGGCGTGCAGCCTCCCTAATCCCCGGCTAGCTAGCGATCCCCCTGAGCCCCGGCTAGCTAGCGATCCCCCCTGATTCCCCGCTAGCTAGCGATCCCCCCTGATTCCCCGCTAGCTAGCGATCCCCCTGATTCCCCGCTAGCTAGCATCTCCCCAGAATCCAGGCTAGCTAGCAGCCTTCCTGATTCCCGGCTAGCTAGCAGCCTCGCAACTTCCCCGCTAGCTAGCAACCTCCCCGAGTCCGGGCTAGCTAGCAACCTCCCTAAATCCAGGCTAGCTAGCAGCTTTCTTGATCCCCGGCTGGCTAGCAGCCTCTCTGAGCCCCGGCTAGCTAGTAGCCTTCCTGAGCCCAGGCTAGTTAGCAGCCCCTCTGAATCCAGGCTAGCTAGCAGTCCCCTTGAGCCCCAGCTAGCTAGCAGCCCTCCTGAATCCAGGCTAGCTAGCAGCCCTCCTGAGCCCCGGCTAGCTAGCAACCTCCCTGAGCCCCAGCTAGCTAGCAACCCCCCTGATTCCCTGCTAGCTAGCATCTCCCCTGAATCCAGGCTAGCTAGCAGCCTTCTTGATCCCCGGCTGGCTAGCAGCCTCTCTGAGCCCCGGCTAGCTAGTAGCCTTCCTGAGCCCAGGCTAGTTAGCAGCCCCTCTGAATCCAGGCTAGCTAGCAGTCCCCTTGAGCCCCAGCTAGCTAGCAGCCCTCCTGAATCCAGGCTAGCTAGCAGCCCTCCTGAGCCCCGGCTAGCTAGCAACCTCCCTGAGCCCCAGCTAGCTAGCAACCCCCCTGATTCCCTGCTAGCTAGCATCTCCCCTGAATCCAGGCTAGCTAGCAGCCTTCTTGATCCTTGGCTGGCTAGCAGCCTCTCTGAGCCCCGGCTAGCTAGTAGCCTTCCTGAGCCCAGGCTAGTTAGCAGCCCCTCTGAATCCAGGCTAGCTAGCAGCCCCCTTGAGCCCCAGCTAGCTAGCAGCTTTCTTGATCCCCGGCTGGCTAGCAGCCTCTCTGAGCCCCGGCTAGCTAGTAGCCTTCCTGAGTCCAGGCTAGCTAGCACTCTCCCAGATCCCAGGCTAGCTAGCAGCCCCCCTGAATTTAGGCTGGCTAGCAGCCTCGCAGAGCCCCAGCTAGCTAGCAACCTCCCCGAATCCAGGCCACCTAGTAACCCCCCTGACTCCAGGCTTGCTAGCAGCCTCCCTAGTGTCCCTGAGCTCCCTAGTATCCCCAAGCTTCCCAGTGTCCCAGCACTGCCCAGCTTCCCCGAGCTCCCTGGTGTCCCCGAGCTCCCTAGTGTCCCCGAGCTCCCTAGTGTCCCAGCACTGCCCAGCTTCCTAGTGTCCCCGAGCTTTTCCTAGAGTTTCCTAGTGTCCCCGAGTTTCCTAGTGTCCCCGAGTTTCCTAGTGTCCCCGAGTTTCCTAGAGTTCCCGAGTTCCCTAGTGTCCCAAGGCTGTCCTTGATCCCCAGCTGACTAGTAGCTCTCCTGATCCCTAGCTGACTAGCAGCTTTCCTGATCCCCGGCTGGCTAGCAGCCCTCCTGAATCCAAGCTAGCTAGCAACCCCCCTGAGCCTAGGTTAGCTAGCAGCCTCCCTAGTCCCCGGCTGGCTAGCCACCCCCCTGAATCCTGGCTGGTGTCCAGCCCCTCTGAACTGGCTATAGTCGCCCCTGAGACTTTGCCGGTCCCCGGCGCCCCTGTGACCGCCCCTGAGACCGCCCTCGACCACCCCAAAGACTTTGCCTTTGTCCTGCCCCCCTGAGACTTTGCCTGTCGGCGGTCAGGCCGACTCCTGCCCCTCGTGTCCTGTCGGCGGTCAGGCCGACTCCTGCCCCTCGTGTCCTGTCGGCGGTCAGGCCGACTCCTGCCCCTTGTGCCCTGTCGGCAGCCAGGCCGACTCCTGCCCCTCGTGTCCTGTTGGCACCCCAGTCAACCTCTGCCCCGGTTGCCTGGCCACCTGACCCCAGCCCAGCTGACCCGTCGCCAGGCCTTCTCACAGCAGGTTTCTGCCTTCGTCGCAGGCTGCCTGAAGGCTTCTGCCTTCGTGGCTGCTCTCGGTCCCCTGTCGCCGAGGCCTCTCGGTCCCCTGTCGCCGAGGCCTCTCGGTCCCCTGTCGCCGAGGTCTCCCTGTGCTCTGTTCCCTGTGCCCCAGTGACTCTCTGTTCCCTGTGCCCCAGTGACTCTCTGTTCCCTGTGCCCCAGTGACTCTCTGTTCCCTGTGCCCCAGTGACTCTCTGTTCCCTGTTCCCCAGTGACTCTCTGTTCCCTCCCCCGGGTGGCCCCGCTCTGTGTTACCCCGAATGGCCCCGCTCTGTGTTACCCCGAGTGGCCCCGCTCTGTGTTCCCCCCCCCCGAGTGGCCCCGCTCTGTGTTCCCCCCCCCGAGTGGCCCCGCTCTGTGTTCCCCCGAGTGGCACCGCTCTGTGTTCCCCAGTGACTCTCTGTTCCCTGTCCCGAGCGGCCCCTCTGTTTTCCCCAGGCCTCACTGGCTCTCTGTTCCCTGTGCCCCACTGACTTTCTGTCTCCCCCGGACTCTCGCCCTCCCTGGGCTGTTTTTTGTTTTTTTTAAGTCGTCTGGAATCCGCCCCTTGAGGAGGGGGTACTGTTGTGGTTTTGGACATTTCTGTTAGGTTTCAGTATTTTCCTTTTATATTTTGTTCTGTTTCTGTTACCTGTATTAGTTCTGTATGTTCCCTGTGTTTGTAGATTTATTCTGTATTTACCTGTTTGGATATTTCTTTTGCCTTGTTTGTAGATTTCTGTATGTATCTTGTTTTGCATATTTCTGTTGTGTATATTTGTATATTTACTTATTTCCCTGTTCATTGTGTAGTTTCTGTTTACCCTGTTTTGACTGTTCTGTTCTCTGTGTATATTTCGGTTTCCTGTCTTATTTTGATAAAAATAAGTCTTTTCTGTCTTGTCTAGTTTCACTTTTTGTGTTCCCACCTCTGATTGTCCTGCCCTGATGTGTTTCACCTGTCCCTCATTTGTTCATTACCTCATGTATTTAACTAGCCTGTGCCCTTGTTTTTGGATTCCCTATTCTGGTTTTTGTATTTTAGACCTTTTTTGCCTGTGCCTTCAGGACTTCCTTCGTTGTTTGCTCTCCTCATTTTTTGTATATTAAACCTGTGTTTAACCATCGCCTGCCTGCCTCTCTCTGTGTTTGGGTCCTCTTTCCTCCGCCTCCCATTAAAAGAAACCTGTACGTTTATCTATCCTGCTTCCGTTACAAATTTGCGGGAACCAATCACAAACTGGCTTATCCACCTGGCGCACTATTGGCGGGTTTAACACGATGACGATAGAGAAGTGAAGGCAAGCAGCGTTTTGTTTACATTCAACATGACAACCACCGAAGTGCATCAATCCTGTACAGATTTAGTAGATTTCAAAGGCAAGTTTTCTCTGAAAACGGAACAGAAAGTAGCCCAAGAACAATTCAAAAGAATGTGTTTGCCTTACTACTGACTGGCTTTCGCTCTGCCTCACTCTGCAAAGTACGTCACCCGGATCATTGGTCTGATTGGTTGGAGGACTATCCAATTGCGTACAGAGTCATTTGAACTATGCCCGTTGATCACGCCTCTTGTGCAGTAGAAAATACAGAGCAGACTCCCCAGACTAATCTTAAAAGATTGAGCTTGGTCTGGTGATAGCCAGACTAGGTTTCAGTGACAATGTCCCAACAAAGCAGAAACCGAGAGAAGTGCTTTGTAAAGAAATAAAACAGAAGATAAGGATGGAGGTAAAATGATTATTTTCTAAAAGGGGGAAAGGGAGGACACATCTTCTAAATCCTGCCACCATTCCAGCAAAGAGAGCCATTGAGGCCCCCATACTCCAGCATAGTGCACTCTCACTCCACCTGGACAACCCAAGCTTGCCAGCTCATAGGCATGTGAAATGCCTTCACATAGACAGTAAGCCTCTGTTTCTACAGGGGCATGCCACATGCTGTGAGCATCTCTTAACAGCACCACCACTGAGTTGAAAATCTAAATTTAAAAGTGTCATTGAAATGGAATACAAATACTGTCACAAATTTACAACATGTATTAGTAGCTTGACACTGCTTTGACTTTGCCATTCATTATAAATAAGAATATGTGACGGGAGAAAAGGTATTCTATCTGAGAATTGATTCACTTATTTCATATTAGGATTCTCTTCTAATAAACTGTTAAAATTAGTGAAAAAAGCTTTGTTAACTGGTGAGATTCCTCATAGAATCTATTTTCTGAATTGGTCTGACCCATACATTTCAACTATGGGAAGAGTATCAGTGGCCAATTTAAGTTTAGTGTGTGGTTAGTGTTCTGAACAAACAGCATTGACTTTCTCTTGCCACTGGCACTTTAGTTTAGACCAACTCAACAACATTATTTCACTGATTATTCATTTGGACAAAGTCAGTGTTGATTTTACACATACTATACAGGCCTACAAATAAGAAATCATTGAACATTTTATGTTCTGCTGTGTGGCACAATGATTAAACTGATTATAATGTATAAATTGAAACTATGATTAAATGCATTCAAAGTGTCAAGTGACAATGTACTGTATATTGTGTTGGTATATACATTGTCAGCATTGCCCCTGCCCCCCCAATATGAAAACACTGCAATTGACATTTGAAATATCTTAAAACCACACACATTTTCAAATAAAAACTTTCTTCATCCTTGTCTGTCAAGGAAATTACTTTTATCACTGAAAAACTGACAAAATGAAGCAGAGTGAGAACTGTCCGCCTGCAGACCTAAATAATGTGGATAATGTAAGGCAAGGCAAGGCAGCTTTATTTCTATAGCACATTTCAGCAACAGGGCAATTCAAAGTGCTTTACATAAAACATTAAAGAGCAGTTAAAAGTGAATAAAAAAAAATAAATAAAAACAGATAAAATACGAGAATAAAATTCACAGTGCAGTTTAAGAAATTTAAGAAAAGCAACATCAAAAAGAAAGGTCTTCAGACTTGATTTAAAAGAACTGAGAGTTGCGGCGGACCTGCAGTTTCCTGGGAGTTTGTTCCAGATATGTGGAGCATAAAAACAGAACACTGCTTCCCCCTGTTTAGTTCCGACTCTGGGGACAGCAAGCAGACCTGAGAGGTCTGGGTGGTTCATAATGTATCAGCAGATTAAAAATGTATTTTGGCCCTAAACCGTTTAGTGATTTATAAACTTGCAGAAGTATTTTGAAATCAATTATTTGAGGCACAGGAAGCCAGTGTAAAGACTTCAGAACTGGAGTGATGTGATCCACTTTCTTGGTCTTAGTGAGGACTCACGCAGCAGCATTCTGAATCAGCTGCAACTGTCTGATTTTTTAGGGAGACCTGTAAAGACACCATTAGTCTACTGAAGATAAAAGCATGGACAAGTTTTCCAAATCCTGCTGAGACAAGTCCTCTAACCCTTGATATATTCTTAAGGTGATGATAGGCAGTCTTTGTTATAGTCTTAATG